>NW_026623301.1:1298573-1319765 GCF_030028575.1 Malurus melanocephalus | reverse complement strand
ACACTCAAAACCCAAACACTAGGCTAAGAACTGCACACAAAGATAATGTAATCAGGAAAAATCAGGTTACTCCATTCTGAGCCCCTGTTCTACCATCTCCCATACACGAGTTATTTCTTACCTCTTAACATTTGTTTTATAATATTCCATTTGAAGTCCATCCTTGTGATGCACTTTGATGATTCTTGAATTGTTTTGTTAAGAACATTGTTTACCAGTAATCTCAAAAATGAGATGCTCAGCCTCTTACCACAGATATGTTAAAAAAAACCCCAACCAAACAACAAAACAAACCACATTTGATTCACGGCACATCAGAACAAACAGCATATAGGCAAGAACTCCAAATGTTCTAAAATCTACAGAAAATTACACACTTTCCAACTTACACTTCGGAGAGACAAGGAAATTGTCTATGCATCKCCACTGTGTGCACATTACTGTTCTSTGAATTAACACACAAACCAGCCTAGRAATTAAACAGATGAATGTACAGAGCATGAAAGGACACAAATAAGCTCCATCAAATTCCTCCCCCTACTCCAAGCTGTAACTTTACTTTCCCCCTCTGTGGAAGACWCAGCTTAATAGCGTGGTTCCTTATTTTCATGTATAAAAAAAATCCTTAAAATGAATGCATTATTGCAACCACATTTTAAGAAGATCTGAAATGCTATAGAACCCTACACTTAATGCAAATTAACTGCAATTTTCAGAAAGATGTGACCTCTTTAGCATTTCTACAAAGAAGAAATGTTAGCATATTTCACTCAGATGAAAATGCCACTATTTGCACAGTATTTTATTTAACTTTATGGATAAAAAAAATTAACATTATAGATAAAAAAAAAACTTTCCAGCATTCTGAGAACCTCCAGAACCCTTTTTATTCTATAATTAAAATAGCAAATAAAACACCTAAATAAAAATACCACAAGTATCCAGCATTTACATACTTCATCAATGAAAATGAATTTGCCAAATTGGAGGGGTTATATTTTTATTTAAATCAGGATATTTGAATTACGAATCTTGCCTTTAAAGAATATATGTCTTTATGTTGCAGTGTTGCATCACAACCATGTCAACACGAGCAGACAAATTGAGATGGAGAAAAAAATGCTATAATTCTAAATAGCTCCCAATGTCAAACAAGCTTATATTCAGGTTTTTCCACAATTCATTCCTGATAAAGAACACAATTACAATATACTCTAAAATACACAGGGAGCTGACTAGAAAAGCCGGGTATTTGAATATGCCARGAGTGGTTCAGGTGTCACAATGACTAACCAAAGCAGTGTGTGATTTTAAATAACAAATGCTGATTTCCAGACATTCATTTCTGTTTTCTCAAAAGACACTCCATGGTTTTCTTTTTCTTATTTTCTTTTTTACTGGAATCTTGAAATTAATTTTCAAGAACATTAAAGTCTCAGAAATCCCCTAAGCGGTACCTTACCTCTAAGTAGAGCTGAAAAGGTTTCTTTTACATGAGAACTTAAGAAAATACAGTAGAAAAGACCTCGTATTTTCACTGCAGGAGACATTTTTAATCAGCACATTTGTTAAACAAAAAAACCCCGGGGGTGGCAAAAGTGTAACTTAGAGACTAGAAAGACATTTGTCCCTCACCATGATTATTCAGAATTGAACAAAAATTACAAGTCAATATAAAAAGAAGAGAGGAATAATTTAAATGGTTGCCTTCAGGGAGCAATCACTAGCAGAGCTGTACTGCTGTAGGTATGACATTACTGCAACTCTGTCAAGAGCAGCAGTAGCATTTAGAGAGGCTGCTAATGAAGCACGTGTCCACATGGAATATTTGTGCTCTTGTGATTCTGCTACTGAGTTTACCCAAGTAGAACAGGTTTCATCGCGAAACTGCAGTTTCAACTGCAATTTGGCTCTTGTCAAACAGTTAAGAGCAAAATACTGTTTGGTGTAAAAGCAGTCTGACTGCCAGGAACTCTCAGCTGTAACAGGYGCAGAGCAACCTTCTCATGCTCTTGTGTTTATAAATCAATTGGCTCAGTGAGGTCCCAGTCCTCGATGCTCCTGAAGTATGAATACTGACTGAAATAATGCTAGGAGTGAGTCTGCATTTGGATTATGGTACTTTAGTAACAGACGAAAAAAAAAAAAACCCTGTGCGCCATGACAATAAACAGAGCAGCTGAAAAGGAAAAAGAAAAATCCCAAGCATGAGTGCATTTAGAAGTCTCAACTCCTGGGCTTCTCACTCTCAGAAAATTCCTCAATTCCATCTCACTGACCACTCCAATCCACATCCTGAAAACAGGCCACTAAATATGAACTACTATCAGGTGAGCACTGATTTTAAAATAGATGCCAGATTTATTGCTGCTGGTATATGGAAACAGAAGTCATATCTCTCTACTGGGGGAATTTATCACAGAGGGAAAAGAGACAGTTATTTTGCCGAATCTTCTGATTCTCACTATAAGCCCAGATCCACCAATTATCTAAGTCAAAATCTGGATCGTATTTCAAAGTGTTGAAGCATGCTCCTAATTCTGCTGAAATCTAGTGAAGTTCCTCTATTTTTGATTTATTATCCTCCGTCTGTAGGTTGTGCAGCTCATGATGATGTTGGCCAGCCACTGATCCCTCAAAGCAAGGGTAGAAAAATTTAGTRGAAAAAGAAGAGGGAAGCTTTCATTTTTCAGGGATCTTAACAGTTTGTGGYTTGGGGTTTTATTTCAAGCATGAATCTTGAAACAAATTCGCCTTCAGATCTGAATATCAGAATTATATTTCTGAAATAGAGTAGTAAAATTATTTCAAGAAAATTTGGCAAATAAATCAAAATAAATAAACTTTCAAAATTTACATTTAATGCTGACTAGGGCATTGTATAATTGGTATCCACACATCTATTGCCTATTTTGTAACAGACTTCCTATGTTGACAAATGCAGAAGGAATGTGATAGTACAGCATTAAAATCTGGAGACCTAACATGAGGGTCTTCTAAAAATGTCCAGTTTATACACAAGATTGAACATAACACACAAAACAAAGGACCATCTGAAAGTAAGTGAAAGGCAATGGAATAACACTACTGCCTGCTCCTGCCACAGCCTTACCTTAAAATAATGAAATCCTTGCACATTTTATGCCTGATGAATAGGTGAAGCAAAAGGTAGAAAAAAATTGATCATGTCTATAGCTATAGACAATCCTGCCCAAAAAGGCTTTCCAAAAAACTCAGCTCACTCATGGTAACAAATGTCAAAACTTAAAATTAAATGTCAAAAGTTAAAGCTTGGCCCATTCATTTCAGAATACAATTATCTACTACTGCTGTAGGGCTGCAAGACATCTGTAGGCCAGAAAACAAAAATATCTGTCTGCCTGAAGCTGCCCCAGTAACACACTCTATGGCTGATGTGCAAGACAGCTACCTCAAGCCTGCTGGCTGAGCTGATGACTTCGAGTATCACAGATCAGCATCCTCCTTGGCAGGAACTCAGGCATAACCAGCGCATGGCTCTGTTAAAATCAGCAGAGTTGTTGTGCTGAAGAAGGAGTTCCCATAGAGGTAAACAGAGCCACCATATCCTGATAAACATTCAGGGAAGRAGGCTTATTTCAAGGATGGAATTGTTTGTCAAATGTCAAGTATTTATTTTAGAAGATCAATATTTTCATTCTGCCTCCACTGAGTCCAATGAAATGAAGTCTTTATTGTAACGTAACATGGTGGTTTAGTTAAGTGTCCAAAACCTATCACTTTCGTTTCAAGAGCCCATTCATTCACTTTTCCACTAGCAAAGGTTAAARTAAAATCCTATTACAGATATTTTAGAACAGAGATGAGAACTCTTGTGGATTTCTTTTATCCRTAGATATTTTCTGTTAAAGTCACTTGAGATAAACATATTTAGAAATATTTTTTCACAGCCCACGCATGTGCTTGTTTACACAAATGAGTTTAGTCTTTAAAATGCTGATTTTTACTGCAGTCTTCTTGCAGCAGATTAATATGATGAGCAGGAGAAATTTTAAGATGCCACAGCAAGAAGAACCAAAAAAGAAAAAAAAAATTTTACAAGGGATGACAGCTACTAGAAATCACTCAAACTAATTTAAAGTTGCTGTTTTGATGGAAATACTTTGTATCCAGTATAAAAATGGTTCCTTCTAATTAAGAGGGGCTATTAAAAGGATTAGAAAAGGCCAAGCTTGTCRTTGGCAACAGGGAAGAGAAGCAAAGGGAAGGCTCTAGAGAGGGAGCCTGCTCTGAACAGCACTGGAAATAAAGAGCAGCATTATCATGGCTGTTCTCTGCTCCTTGCAAGGCTTGTGAGCGACTGCAGTCTTGTCGCCACCAGGATGTTTCTGTACAAGTACCAGGGTGTGCACACCAGTAAATACTGGTCCTTTTCACTTCTATTTTCCTCATCAAAAATGGATTATCTCAGATGTGAATTTCTGTTCTGTTCCTCCTTGTCAGCACTTAAAGGGCCACTGTCCCACCCTAAAACTGAACTATTGCACGACTGCTGCTGAGCTATGCATTTGAAGGAGTTAAGCCAAACCACAGTCAGCCTTCTCAAACAAATGCGTAACAGAAAGCCAGAGCTTCAAGTATGGGTTGGATTTCCTGCCTGACATGGTCCTGGAGCCCTGGAGTTTCACAGCAATGGGAGTGCCATGGGGAAACTGACAGACGCCTAGCCCTTCAAATTTTCATTCACTCGTTCAAATGCTGTACATTCCTTCTTGTTTTCACTCGCTACCACCATCAGATTAACTTTCAGTCTYGTGGACACAATTGCAAACGCCATACATGAGGCTGAAGCACAATTTAGATTAATCCAGAAAAGGAATAAAAATATTTTGTGGGGTCACCACCAAAACAGCTTGCATGGGGTGTTTACAACAGCTGGCATTCTCTACTTTCATAATCATTTCACAGTGAGCTTATTGCTGCTTGGCTCTCCTTCCAGGGCTACACCCATCACACACCCAGCCTGGTATTTTTGCAGAACTRCTTCCTGACAAGAGGATGCAGCTACAGTGGCTCTCTCCCTGCCCTGCCCTGCTCTTTGGGTATCACCCTAAACATAAGAAAATCCACAGCTTTTTCCACGCTCCAGCCTGACCCTTTAATGTTGGAARGGCAAGTCAATAGATTTTTGATTTTTAAGTTCAATTCACTATTTTTATAGTTTTGACAAAGTCAACAGAACTAATTATAGTTTCATGAGTTAAAGGGGGGTGTGAGTGGGAAGTGGCATTAAGAAATCCAATCCAATTTCTTAAGCCCATCGGATCCTGGCAAGCAATTGGAATTTCACCTGTTCAACAGCAYACTGGACGGGAAGCATGAACTTAGCACTGACTGACCTACTGTATTTATGAGGGCAAGATGTTTAGCCCCGTATCACCTTTTTTTTCCCCTGGCTTCTGTCTTCTGCATTTAGGCAAGAAAAAATCTGGGTTTGGATATGTCTGTCATGATGTGTGCTATGGTCAGCCTAACGGAGCCCAGAGACACAACCAGAGGTAATTACGGGTTCCAGACTATTGGCAAAGTGCCTCTTTCTAACCACGGTAACTGACTGCTTAATGCCTGAGGAGAATCCAGTGTTTTTATACAGTTTTTTGCAACACGACATTATTCTGGCTCAAATCAGGTATTAAGGATTTTATCCAGGAATTACATAATGAAATTCCATTGTTTCTATTATGCAGGAAGCCAAAGTTGATGGCTTTTGTATTTTTTTTTTTAAAGACACAGAAATATTATCAATCTTAGCTGCTGCTTTACGGTACAAAAACTCCTTCCAGTTCTCCTCYAGCCACTGCATTAAAAAGTGAGTCATGTTGTAATTAAAGTTTAATGACAACATCTGTTTCAGCTAACCCAACAGAAGAGTGGTTGGCCCACAGAGAACTATTCTGCCTCTTGTTTCACTCAGACCAGAACTGAGWGGTTATTCAGCCTCAACAAAATTGGAAATGGGACAACAGCAACATTTCAGCTCCTTTGCCCAAAATAAGGATCTTTCAGAAGCACTTTTAATTCATTTGCAGATAAAATCCTGCTTYAACCCAACTGGACAGTACATAAGAATCAGTGACAGAGAACACTAAGGACTTCTGTGCACACAGAATACTCTCTTGGGCTGCAGCCTGCTAGCAGGATCAAGATGACAAAATACACTGGGAAAGGAATAACTTGTTTCATGGCTAGCTAATTAGCCAAAAGCCTCATATCACCACCCAGCAACACATGACATTAGACTACCCTTGGTCACCCTCACTTTTACAATAGGTTATAATTCTTGCTGTGGATAACAATAGGATGGTAAATGCCTATTGTGCTTCCCCCCATCTTGCATACAGACACACTCTTACTGAATAAACAACAGGGGAAAAAATCACCAGATCCTGTACACTGTATAGCAAGCATTAAAATAATGAATAAGTCATTTATTGCTAATGTGCTGATTAATTACAGCAAGCACAGCCCACCACTACTAAAAATGCAGCAGGCATCGCTATCTCAGCTCCATGCCTATGCTAACAACCCAAGTAACAAATCCAGTCCCTATGATATGACAGAAACCCAGACCCCTGTTATGCATGTTGCTTGCATGTGGTAAAAACAAGAAAAAAAATTGTACCAAATCAGAGTTGTTAAAATGCCCTTAAGTGCTTGTGCACCATTTTTGCWGCAAACATCAGTGACATGCTAAAAGTAATCTTAAAAATTTAGTTGATGCTAATAATAATGTAGAACACTACATTAATTAATTAATGGCATATTAACTAATYAGATGTCCAAGAGCTACCATTACTGTTCAAAGCATCAGATTGCTGCCAGGAAATAAGTAATGCTTGAATGCTACTATAAATATAAGAAAATCCATAAAAATGAACCATAACRAGACCAACCACAGAACTAATGTAGAAATGGCAAAATTCTGTATTTTATAAAAAGCTTCTAACTTTAAAATAACAAAATATCCTACCAGCTGGCCAGTTGTTGCCTCTGGACTCCTACAGGTCTCTTTCTATCAGCAGTTCTCCAGTCTTCAGCTACATTTGTTGGTAAGTAAATTACACGTAGTTTGCAAAAAACACTTTATGGTATGTAAGATACATAACTTTCAGCCCTTTCCCTGACAAAAAGGATCTGCAGGTGGGCATTAAATACCACACCAAAAAGGGAAAGCTTGTGAGCCATACTTCTGAGGCCCAACAACTGCACAAAAAATAGCAAGTGGCTTTTTTCATYAAAATGTAAATCTATTCCTTCCACCTCAGAAACCTAACCCAGGCCTGCTGTTGTAATTTTGATAAACCAGTGGTCTCTGAATGAAAGCAGAGAGGCCAAGTCTTGCAAGAAACTGGGAAAGGGAAAGAAGGTTAAGGAAAGTGGAAATATGTGGATAGCTGGAAAACCAGAATCATTACTTAGCTTATAATGAAAAACGACAGGACACTAAATTCCCCCATTTGCATGTCAGGCAAGAGGAAATAACTGCACCATGGTAATAACACCTATTTTAGGACTATTTGCCGTCTCACCAGATTGATTTTTTTTTTTTTTTGTGTAAGCTTGCCATTATTTCGCATTAAAGTCATAGCTTGTGTTCCACAATTGATTCTGTTTACGATGAAAGAAGATTCCCAGTAAGGTCACTGAACTGCAATAACCCTCAGCTTTTAGCCAGCTCCTGACAGGACTGCATCCCCTCCTGATAAAGGCATTGGGCCTTCCAGCTCCTCCCTTCACATTCTGCCCCCTCCCTTATTTAAGCAAGACTGAAAAAGGAAAAATGGGTACTAGAAAAAAGCACTAGTGGAGTCCATACACATGTAACATAAAATAATATATATTCCCACTTTCATACTCCTTTGTAAGTATRTTCTGTAAGACCAGAATACAAATTCTCTTATTTACGAAGACAAACTTTATAAACCCTCAGTAAATCCTCAGCTTAAAAAAACACAAACCAACAACAACAACAAAATCCCCCACAACCAAAAACCCAAACTGGCATTCAATACACAGCATCCAAAAATTCCTATGTTTGGATGCAGTGGGACCATGTTAAGGCAGACCCACAGTGAGAGTGACTGTCTGTCAAACCACTACATAACTTCTCATGGAGAGAGAAGTTCTCCCACCTGGGTGGGTTTACACAACTCCCCACAGGACATTCTGTGTGGGACACAGCAGCAGGCATTGGCACATGCAGAACTGGAGTGAGTCAGGGTCACTGTGGAATTGTGCTGAATGCACGTTTTCTTGCTGTATCTGAGCTCTGCACAAAAAAAAAGATACCTCAGGATGTGCCCAGTACTGCAATTYGAAACAGCAGAATAGCAGATGGTGCTGAAAAGCTCTACAATAGGATTCCTCTCCTTTAGAGAGGAATAAAAAATGTTAATTTCACCTTCTTTATTTAAAAAACAAGAAAAAAATCCCCCAAACAAACTAACAAAAACCCCAAAAAACCATCAACAACAAATAACCAAAGCACAAAACTCYACCACCAAACCCAAACAATGAGGAAAACCCAACACCTCACAGTACAACTGTGAGGTTGCCCACAGAGGTGGTGGATGCACCATCCCTAGAAAACAGTCAAGGTGAGGTTGGACAGGGCTCTGAGAAACCTGATTTAGTTCAAGATGTCCCTGCCCATGGCAGGGGGTTAGGAYKAGATGAYYTTCAAMRTTCCCTTCCAAYTCAAAATATTCTGTGATTCTATCACAAAAAGTTAGCACACTTTGACTTTCATTGCCATCTGAAAGGAGAATATGTCAGTATGTAACAGTTCCCCCAAGGAAAAGTCTTGCTTGTAATTTTACGCTAGTTCAACCCTATGGGGAAAARAAAGTATAAAGTATAATAAAAATCTACATTTGTAATTTTCTAGGTTAACACAATCACAATTTGGTTTGCACCAAAGAAAGGAAGGTCCAATGYTCCAGTGGTCAGAATAACTAGCAGTTTTCCCCCCTGCTTCTGCCTGATAGTTGCAGAGCAGCATTGCATCAAATAAACTTCTGAAAATAATCACTGGAAGTACCGTGAAGAGTCACCTCCTGATCCATTTCCTTAAATGCATGGCACTATACCCAGAATTCTTCTTCTCTCCCTTGGACTGAGATGTAATTCACAATCCTTTTCTGACTACATACTAGTTGCAACAGAGACCATGTTGACTACGTGCAAATTCAACAGAAGTTTGCAGCAAGCAAGACATTCTAGCTCCACATCACAGATGCATATTCAGTATATATCAGACAACAGAACTCTGTTGGGAGCCACAAGAAAATCCTTTCAAAGGGCAAACAAAACTAACACTTGTCAATTCAGAATTTCATAGTTACAAATGCCATCACTRTGATGTCTTTTCTCTCCCATACCCTTACCCTTCTGCTCCATTTYTCCACTCCATCCTCCCATATGAAAAGTTCACTGCCTTTGAGAATTAGCTCTCTGAAACACAAGACACACCTGACTTATTTGTTTGTTTCAAAAAGCACCTGATAGAACGTGGTTTCCTTGTTGGCAAGGTCATTTCATATACACCCCAGTACAAAACTAAATATTACAGAGAAATGCAAAAAAGCCTTCTGGAATGGTAATTCCTAAATCCTACCCATATAGAGAAGAACTACAGGAAAACTAAGACATTTATGTGTGTTAAGTGGTCCTTTACAGTAGTGGATTGAACCTTGCTTGTATCTACAAAAAATGCTAYCAGGTCATGCAAACTGGAAAGAGAACCCTACACTTGGTTCCTTACCATCATAATATTGTCAATCGATAGATAATGTGTTCACCTTCAAAAACTGGACCCAGCTGATAGGGACTGCAGAAACCACACTTACGCTGAAAGGAAGTATTTTCAAAAAAAAACCCTGCCATATTCAAATGGYACAGCTTCATCAGATATCTTCTATRCAAYRGACYTYAGCAACTGCATCTCTTYTGTGCTGTCCACAACASAGAAAGTTCCATTATCCTGAAAAGTCATTATTGTCACCTGGTCCAGGCCAACACTAACCTTAGAGAGTGGGGAGATGAGCACAAATCAAGAGATCTCTGTCTCTGCTGAGAAGCCTTGGACCTGGCAGTCCAGGCGCCCTGGTGGCTTCAAGGGACTGGCAGCTGCTGCCACCGGGTGGCTCAGCGAAGAGGGACAGCCAGTCCCCGGGTGGCTCAGCCGAGAGGGACAGCCAGTCCCCGGGTGGCTCAGCCAAGAGGGACAGCCAGTCCCCGGGTGGCTCAGCCGAGAGGGACAGCCGGGGGACACGGCTCCTCCCAGCGCCTGCCAGGACACAAAAGGCAGGCAGCTCTCAAGAGATGCTGCCCCTCTTCTGAAGSGGACTGAGTGGCTGCATCAGGCTCCTCTGCTGCCTGTGCTAACCTTTCTGCAGGGGGTGGCATTGTCCAGAGRAAGCTGGGGAAAGGGATCTCTGGGGAAAATAAATAAGTCACAGAAGATAGTGATGTCCACGAAAAGGGAAGGCTGCGCTCAAAGCACCTGCTCAAAGAGACTGGAGGCTATTAAAAATTCTTCAGAAGAGGGATTTTAGTCAAAATTGGAGCTATAAATTAACCAAGTATTGGTGCATACTTGATGCTTGGTATAATTAGCATCACTGGGGAAAAAGAAAGGAGAAAGAAATAAGGAATAGCTTGAAATAGATCAAGCCAGAGGGAGAATAACTGAGCAGGGTCTGTAATCATTTAAGCCACAGAACAACATGCAACTCACCTAGGGAAAACTGCTTCATGCTTATCCTTTATCCCCTATAGGATGTAATAGAATATTTTAAGAAATTGTCCAGAACTGCAGGGAAAGGCAATACACCAGTAAAATACACCAGTGTCATTCTCAAGACACGAAAAACTTGTATCTGTCAAAATATTCTCCCYGATTATAACYACAGTGGTTTCATTTGCACCWTCAGTCCACTTTGATTCCCTCACTMGACCAGGGTACAAAAGATTACAGACTCCATTTACATCACACTTCTTCTTCTTCCTCCCCATTTTGACCTAATCTTGAAAACAAAAAAACACAAAAAAAACCCACAAAAAACCCGAACCCAGCCTGTCATTTGCAAAGTGGGAGGAGGGTTGATATAAGATACTGTAGTCTGACTGGTTTTGGAGCTGGAAAAAAATTTTCCTTCTTGTTATGTCAAGTTATCAAGGGTTGATCAGTGCCTTATCTTAGATAATCAGATCAATTCACATGTTTGGAACACAGAAATATTTAGCAGTTTGTTAGTAAATCACTGKCTTTAAAGACCCCATAGCAACTGCRTATTGACTTTCTTCAATTAGTAAAAGAATTTATTGATCCAGAGTATAAAACCTACCAACAGTGAGCTTCACGGTTAATTCCTGTCCTTAAACTCACAGTTCCCACATGGATGCAGGCTTGGCAAACTACTGGGGTAGCTCACTGGTACATGGGGCTAGTGACCAGGATATACAGAAGGTTTAAATGCCTGAGATTTTGCTGGTAGAAAGAGGCAGATGGAGACCTCCTTGCTTTGCTGTCYCCATCCTTCTCACAGAAAGAAAACAAGGGACCTGCACTGAGAAAGGACACAGTTTGAGGTGCACATTTCACCGTGCCATGGRGCTTTCTAGATCCAGTTATACTGGATCTACTGCAAATAACTGGTGGAGTAAATGGTAAGGAAATGAGGTAATAGCCTCAGCATCCACTTAACAAAGTCAAAAGCAAGTTCCAAAGTCCGTTTGTGGATTCGTCAGACACTGGCATTTTATGATCAGTGCTGGAAACATTCATACCAGGAATTCAGGCTCATGTGCCAATCACACGGTATTATCTCACTGAGAAAAGATGATTTGAAACAAAACCAGTTTAAATGGTTTCCATGTATCGTAAGAAAGACTAATTATCCATGCTCCATTCCTTTTGTACCTTGAAAGAAAGAAAAATCCTTACTGTATTCAAAAATATTTCACTCATTCAGAAATTTTCAAGCTTGTCAGCCTTAGTAACATCCATATGACCAGCCTTACCCTAACCTCTCCTGCATTAATGTCAGACTGCTGCTCCTTTACTGCAGTTCTATTAGCATAAAATCAACCTAAAGTTGATTAGGAAAAATTTCTTCACCCAGAGGTGGCTGGGCACTGAAACAGGCTSTGCAGGGAAGYGCTCACAGCACCAGCCTGACAGAGTTCAAAAAGTGTCTGGACAATGCTCTTGGGCACATTCTGTGATTCTTGGGGTGTCCTATGCAGGGCCAGGAGTTGGATTAAACAATCCTGATGGGTTCCTTCCAACTCAGCATATTCTATGAATCTATGATTCCCTGTCTCTTTTCCAAATTTTAATACAGAAGAAAAGGTCAAATGTGGCTTTTAGATCAAATAATAAAACTACTGACAAAACCCATGTGGAGAGCAGGGATGAGATTTACAGGAAAATATCAAGAGAAGCTCATTTAAAATCTAGGCCTCCCAAGAATTCTCAAAGGTCATCCAGTCTATCCTTCTGGCACAAGATGATTACATCAGTTTAGACAGTTATTTGTCTAACCTGTTTTTCAAGGCCTGCAATGATGAATCTGCACACTTTCCAGATGATGTATTACAGTGCTTTCGTATTTGTTTCAGTATTTCCCTTCCCGACATTTGATCACATCTTCCTTTTTGCAGTTTTAAGAATCCACTGTTCATCCTCTCCATTATGGATGGAGAAATGTTTATTTTCCCTTACTGCATGAACMTTTGATTTTGTTGAAGACTTGGATTCAATATTCCTTCTCCTTGGAGATTATTTGTTTTAGACTGCTGATTCCCCTTGGTTTTCTTCTTGGTACTTTCCTCCATCTTTCTGGGTCTCTGTGGAACTGTACAGCCTGCATTCAAATGCTGTACACCAACATCAAGTAGATCACTAGGACTTTGTGGGAATTCTCTTTGTACTAACAYATCAAACAACATTTTCCACTCACCAAATACTTCATTATCCTCTGAAGACTGCTGTGTTAGTCTGGCAGCTTTCGGACTCTCCTTAGCTGCTTCCTCCACCTTAGTTTCAGCATTCTGTAAAACAAACATTTACTGAGATTAGTTCTTCTTTCATAGCACTCAGACAGAAACACTCTTCAAACTTTTTAACTACATTCTTAATGAACACAGAATCATTAACACAGGTGGTTTTGTTATCTTTGCTACACACATGTGGGTTTGCAAAGTATTAAGGAAAAATACCTACAGAAAACATTGGGTTTTTTGAGTCTGTTTTTATCTGACTAGACTACATAAATTGGAGGGTTAAAAAAGACATTTCAACAAAAGAGAGATCTTAAACCATAACAGACTTTTACATTTCCAGCCTTCCTCTTCATATTTCATTTCTGTTGACATATTCCATGTTAACTTTGCAAACCAAGAGATCAGAAGATATTTCTGCTTACAGAGCAAAGGGAAGTGAGCTAGAGAGAGCTTATGAGCAGCCAGCTTCAAGTCTTTAACCAATTCATGTACCTGACTGTTTAAAGCACAAGTATATATCTATTTCTGAAAGAAAACTATCTATTAGCTACCTGGTGTTAGACTGGGCCCAGACATAAATCAACASCTTCAGCACTTAAATGGCCAGAAGTTAAAATGTTTGCTTTCCAAGCTTGAAAAGTCTGAGGAAAACATAAAACRTGAAACACTGAGTTTTAAATATTTATACTGCTACTAAAGAAAAAAAAACCCTCATGTTTTAAAAATGCTTTACTTTAGTACTCAAGAGAAATGTATACACAAGCTTAGAGCAATGCTAACAGTAAACTGTATAAACAGTCAGCTGTTGAATGATGGATATTAAATGACTGATATGGTATTAAATGTTACTGGAAAGAGTTGACTAAGAATTGAGGAATATTGAAAGAGAAATTATGTATGCCTATGCTTTTTAAAGGATAGATATTGCTCTATTCAAGTACATGCTCATTCAAAAGGCTTTCTATCATGTTTTGAAGAAATACGATTTTTAAACACTGACATGTATTTGAAATTGCTGCTATACAATCTGTCCATGACAATTATCATCTCTGCTCTCAGAAACATAGCACACTTCCAAATTTGTCTTATTTTCCCTTACTAGTAACACTGAGGAAGGTGTAACAAGATAGGTAGATTAAGTCTGTTAGCCTCCTACAGAAYAGAGGAGTGCAAACTTAAGGCACATAAACTCAAGAAACTTTAAAGCAAGACAGCATGATTTTTCAGAAGGAAATGAAGGACAGACCTAGAAGCCTACTGGTGTAACACAGCAACTGACAAGAATTGGGGAAAGCAGAGACAGAGAAACTGCTTCAGGGGAACACTGCAGCTCCTTCCTGAAGCAGGAGGRACACACAAAAACGAAAGGATTCTGCACTCTCAAGGCACCAACCTGAGTGTGTCACATGCAGAAAACCCATCAGCTCTGTACCACTCAGAGCTGAGGAGGGAAGTCAGTTCTAGCAGATGCTCACTTCAGTCTGCCTTAACTAATGTCCCTTGGGAAGATGGAGGGACCCAGTCAGAAATCAGTAGCGCCTATACTTAGAGACAACTGGCTTTGGGTAAACAACTCCATGATCAGCACAAATAACAAAAATCCAAACATCTGTCAGTTGTGGAGCCACGCAGTCTGCACTGCGTTAGGTTCTGTCCACACAGACAAGGGACACATGCCAGGGTTCACATCATCTGCACTGATTTACAGAGCCACCTGCATCACCTGCCACTCATTAAGTACGCTGCAAATTGTACTTTGGCTTCTCTATCCTATTCTAGTTGCTCTCTAGTGAGCAGGAAATCARCTACATCTTTGCTGTACAGAGAGATGGAGAACAGCATTCAACTAAGAAAAAAAACAGAAGAGGACATCTGCTACAGCATGGTAGGTCAATCCCAAGGGGAAAAARGCCCACTAAAAATTGTGTCATCAGGGATGAGACAAAATTAATACATTTAGATGATCAAACCAAGTTCAGGGTTTCCCAAATGAAGGGGACAGCTGAACTCCTGATCAGAGCTATTGCTCTAGGCTTTGKAAAGGCAGTGCTTATTAGCTCCACYTTTCATTGTATTTCATCATATTTAGTGAATGGTAAAGCTGGTGGTGCAGGAGGGGAGAGACTGCTGTTCCTCATGCTCTCATTCCCCTTGGGAACAGCTGAAAGTCCTTAAACTGTAGCAAGGCATCAAGACCAGTGGCAACAAAACATTATCTAGTGGACATTGGCTATGAAATGAGCTGTCAGTCCAACCTCTTACTTGGGAGATGTTTGCATCCTTTACTTTGAAAACATGGGTTTAGCACTCTCAGGGATGTTAGACAGATAAACTGTGAGACATTTTGGTTTGAGTTAAATCACTGGAAAGMGCTACACAGCAGCTGTGCTGTCTGCTCCCTGCATAAGTCACAATGTTGGTGTTGACAGATGCCAGCTCCAAGATGTTGACAGCAATATTGTGTCATGTGTCAGCCCAAAACACGACAGTATGTGGTTGGATATAATTCTGCTTGGCATGCTTTCTAAACCAAAATGCAAACTTCCAAAAAATTTCTTTTGGTTTTTTTGCACAAAAGAATCTACCCAACACATTATTGCAGGCACATATAATATTTATACTGCCAAAACCAACACAAGACATAACACTGCAAAAGAACAATCAATGTTCCAGATGCTCCAAACTAAGCTGTATTGCAAAACAACCAAGACTCAGTCAATCACTGCTTGATTCTCCTTTCTAATGTCCTAAAAAACCTTAAGTGCCTCCATCCTAATGCAGACAAAAAGTGAAAACACATCTCCTTACACTGCCTGAGCTGYGCCAAAAGAGATTCTTTACCTGCAGTTAGAGCTTGTGGCTGGTTATAAAATAAAGGCCCTTTGTACATAAGAGTAAACTGAATTCTATCTAGCTCTTTCAGGTTGAGTACTCACTGCAGTTTCAGAAGTGATGAGGAAAATAATTTATTTTACAGTACCRGTTCCAAGGAGAGTAGATAATACCTGATTTTAGCATGAGATAAATATGACATAGGCCTAAACCCACAAAAACTGTCTCCCCCAAAAGCACCTCCTTGCCCACTCATGCTCCAAAACACCATAAAATACCTAAGCAGCACACCAGCATCTCCTGCACCATAACAGCTGGTGACAGACAAGAACCACTTCTATTATTTCATAAAGCAGTTCAAAATAAGATGTGCATATACACTGCAGCTCTATATATGTGAATATATACATATACAGCTGCTCTTGATTCAGACCTGAAAAAAATTAGAATTGCATTATAATYTGCCTCAGTTTTATAAAATATTTTTGGCCCAGTTTTCCACTGTAGCTGGCCCTTGGTGCCTTGTAACTCAGTTCAGCTGTTTTCCCATTATCCATCATGTGCACACCACAATCTCCATATTACACAACATTTTAAAACTCTGATAGGTAAATATACAAATAACCAGTAGCTATCAAAATAATTACAACAAATGAACAGAAATATAAAAAATGTTTTGGCTTTGTATACACCCATTAGTGTGAGAAGAGGCTACTTGTATTTTGCTGCTATCAATGCCCACTTAGCTGATCTTTACTTATGTGGGAATTATTAAGAATCCTGGGTTACAGTGAGCTGCATTCTGCAGGTACCACAGTGCCAGGTCAGGTTAAAAATGCAGTGAGGCATATTACATTTACAGAAGCAACTAAGTCCTCAAGGAATCATATGCCTTGGAAATGGAAAGTTGTACTCTAGGGTATGRTATTCAAGCCAGCTTTTTAACTACCTTGACATTTTTGCACACTGCTTAGGAAGGGCTTGTTTCTTTTCCTTTCACCACAAAGCTGTTACTCAATGACTTCATTTTCTAAATGACAAAACCACATAGAAAAGTTAAAACTTCTCATCAGAAATCAAATTATTATTTAGTGTTATATCTCAATGAGAATAGAAGAAATCCAGTGTGAAGCGTAGATTCATGTCTGTGCTTTCATTCCTGCCTTTTACCTACTCCTTTTTATTACTATCAGCCATTATGTTTAGCTCCACTCCAATGGCACAATTGAAAAGAGCTAAAAGTTCCTTTATTCTCAGGAAAGTGATATGTGAGTATCAAAAGTTCTAACTGCAGCAGGACAACACAGACTGCAAGTGCATGAGCAGCTGCTTTGGCAGCAAAGACACTTCTCCAGTTCCTTCTGTCATTAATTCCTGTCCACAGCACATTACATTCCCTCCACAAAGCCTAGCAGCACTGGRGGCATGGTTAAACACTTGATTCTTCCCCTGTGCTACATCTACAAAACTGAGATAAACAACAGACACCACYTCAAAAGGCAGACAAGAGTTTCCAGCAGGCAAACCCCAATTTTTCCAATAAACCTTCATTTCAAAATAACAGAAAAAGGGTAAGTTGTTGCAAGCAATAACAATCTGGATAATATAATCCATATCCAGAGTAGTAGATCATACTGCTCCAGACTCAGCTGAAGAACTCTGTAAAATGTTCCTGATTTCCTACTTCTGCAATTGTATTCCCCTGAATTCTACCATGCAAGGCTACCTTTCATTTAATATTCATAAAATGTATGCATGATGTTCAGATTATAGTAAACCTTCACTGTCTCTTCTCAGAGCTAACTGATTTTCCACAGAGTTCCAAGAGGTAAAAATAAGAAAGTTCTTTAAAATGTGAATATGGGCTCCTTCAAATTTGTGGCAGTAACACRACTGAGAGAYAAGTATCAAGAAGTCTGTCAAATGYACACATGTTTCTCTAAATTCCAAATACTGCTGCAATTGGCAGGGCAGGATGTAAGTCAGACTTAAGAGCCATAATTTTCTGGTAAATTTTGTATTCTACATCCCCAGATTAAGTATGAACAATGTTGCTGTCATAAAAGCTGGAGAAATTCCTTGCTTTTCTTATCAGAGACCTCAACCAGCACCAAAATTATCCTGTTCATTGAGAGGAATTTCTACACATACAGCTTAATACAGTCAAGCAGATGAGATGCTGTGGACAACACTTATTAGCAGCAGGAATTCATGGAATGGCAGCTGGCCCTCTTCAGGTGAGCAGAGATCTCCCAAACTCGCATTAACAAGTACATTCAAATATATTCTTGAGCTCAACTATTAATGCTTCTTAAATGTGGAGATGTTACAAATGTCTTTCTGTTCGTACAGAAACTCAAACACYAGGAAGCACCAGGCCTCTTGCACCCAAGGTGAATTTTGGTCAATTTTAAYAATATCATACTGGCAGATTCCTATTCCTCAAGCAAGACTTCTGACATCATTGTGAACAAGGTTATGCCAGACTAAAGCTGGGCTCGTGCTATCTATACAGCTCCAAGCTCTTGAAAACATTCCAGAAACTCCTACATCAGTTCATTCTTCAGTCCCCACCAGCCAAGAAAAGGATTCAGATTTTACCATTAATTTTCAGTTAAATAAAATAACTCTTTTAAACATCAAGCTAATCACAATCATTATCTCCAGCTTTCTATTGTATCTTGTTTTCTTAGTTTCATTTTCATTTCTACACATTCTTTACATTCAGTTTCTAGAATCCAATACTCAGAATATCCCCTACTTCATAGCTTCTACAAAATTCTGTATGTAATTATTTTTACACTGCTGTGCATGTCAAAATCTTATTTAAAGTATAAGAAAGAAAAAAAAATGAGAGGGTGGTGGAAAAAAAGAGGGCTAGAGTTTTCCAAGGACAGTTTTCTGTTCCTCTCAGCTTCAACAGCACAGTGTACTGCTGCTGTCACCAAAGGAGAACTTCAAAAGAAKTTGCAAACAAAAGGATTCTCATCACTAACCCCCAAGGCAGACCAAAGCACTTTGAAAAAAGGTCTGAGATGCCTCAAACACATTATCCAGGTCTTTGAWGAAACTAATTCAGTCTATTTTGAAACCTTAAAATACCAAGGGGTTGAAGAAAAAACACTGAACTCCAACTCAAAATTTGCACAATACAGTTCCATGCTATTTTGCTATGTGCTTCCCTTCTTTTATGAAAGGTGTTTAAAAACTACTTCTGTTTGTGACATTTCACAGATTTCAAAGAATATTCTGAGTTAAAAGAGACCCACAGGGATCATTGAGTCCAACCCTTAAGTGAATGACCCATACTGGGATTGAACCCAGACTGACTTTGGTATTATTAGCACTGCGCTCTATATTCTTAGAAATTGAGTTAATACACAGAATATCTCACCTTTAAATGTTCCTGACCACACTAGGGTTTTTGTATGTTATAAACTGAAGTCTCTTCAACTCAAGATAAAGACAATTAATGGACCTACAGTGGGCTACTAGTCCACTTTTACTAGTCCATACAGTATTCCCCTATGCTGAGGAGGGATTTTCATGCATGCAATAGGAAGAAAACGAGGGATTACATTATTGTGTCCATACAACTGACAGAGGCTAATGGCATTTGGGAGCAAGCTGCTGAGATGACAGCATTAATTTGGGAAACAAAACTAAATAAAAAACAGGTCAGACAACCCAATGCAAGATATGAGACTTTTGCATTAATACTGCAAACTGAAAAAAAAAATTATCTCAGGTACCCTGTACAATGGAGCAGGGGGAAATTTTTGTGAATGACCTTTTACTTTGTAGGTACTCTTTGATACTGCCAGAATCAGGAATCCCCATAAGTAAGGATTCCTGTAAGGAATTTGGAAAACAAGTTAAGACACAGAAATATGCTCTGGGTCAGTATTTTCAATTTCAAGCAAGCGTCTTTCAYTCTGTGCACACTACCCTGAAACCATACTCAGGAAACCTGGGTGTGAATCACATTAAATTCAGACAAGCACAGACAGGGCTGTGACTTGTTTTTGCCTCTGCCAATGCCACCCTGGTCCTATAGAGCAGAGCAGCCACCACCACACCAGCTGCACAAGTGGGGCAGTGGCAACATAATGTGAAACTGTGAGGATCAGCAGAAGGACCTACGCCCACACTTGGACACACAGCGAGGGTCAACAGCCTCCAGAACAGCTGACCTGGAACTAATGTTATTAAAAAACATGCACTACCTGCTTTGAAACCAGGCAGGTTTTCTATAGTTCCACTGCAAACAGCATCTGGCAGGGACATTGATGGATGCAGCTCTTGACCTCATGAATTGTGGAGGAACCATAACAACACTCAGTGGACACAATGAAAAATAGGTACTTTGCACATCAAGCACAAGAACATGTCTCTTTTACAAAAGGGGTTCAAGCTGATTTCCAAAACAGTCTGAAAAGTGACAGTCAATATCAATGCCTTCAAAGTCCACTCATCATCTTTATCTCATCTAAGCTGAGTGCAAATTTGCCTTCCTTTAAGTACTTATTTTAGCCACATGCTGAATAAGTGCAAATATTTCACACTTTTTTTTTCAAGAAAAGGATGTGGTTTAAGTCATAAACACAGTGTTGATGCTGCAACCTCAACCCTCAATGCACCTCCATAAAAGCTTCAGAAATCCATTGAACAATGTCAGTGTCKGGCCCCAGCAGACTGGGAATTTTCAAATGCCACCACCTGAGGTCTTTTTGAAAGGTTATAATAAAACAGTGTACAACACCAATCCTGTTTTCTTCACACCTAATGAGAGCACTTGTATGTTCTTGCATATTGATAAAATCAGAATTCATCTATCTATCTGGTACTCCAAAAAAGATACTAAGCATCTGAGTACTCCATCTATTGTAAGAGCACAACAGAGATGCAAAAACTAGCACCTAGGTACAGAAAGATGCACAATAGTTAACGGGGGGGAAAAAAAACCCCAAACATAGCTATTTTTAAAGAAGTGACAAATAAAAATCCACTAGCCAGGGAGAGGAAACTACAAATATTCTGGGCTTTTTTTTTCAGGTTAAAAATTCCTTTCAACCTTATACATTGAACTTCTCATATCAGAGGTCTCAGTTTGGTAGTTTGCAACAAATAAAACCAAAAATGATTGCTGCATAATTAAAAAAAGCTCAGCCTTGAATCCTCCTCAGAGGCCTGCAGAGGACTGCAGTAAACCTGTTGATKTGCACCTTTTATCCACRGGRAGAGCTGCAGGAGAGATTAAAGCTGTCTGTGGGGAGCACAAGGCAGGGACCCAGCACGGCACTGAGCAGCGCT
>NW_026623301.1:1260508-1297710 GCF_030028575.1 Malurus melanocephalus | reverse complement strand
TGCACAGCTGTGGGTGCACCTGCACAGCGCAGCACTGAGCAGCAAAGAGAGCAAAGRCAYCCACTGCTCTTCAACRCTTCCCTGCAAGTGACCTGGAAACMGCTGGCCACAAAGGAGCACAGMTGGGACACTGCACCATTCCAAGCCATGACTCAGTGCAGACATTCCCCGATGTCAGGAGAATGCTGAGGAAAGGCTGCAGGCATTTCCCTCAGTCCCACCAACCACTGGCTGTGTGATGCTGCACTGCTGCATTTGCCGGATGCTTATGGTTTAAAAACAAATAAAGAGTAAGAAATCATGCCTGAAACAACAGCCAAATCTTCTTAATCACATACAAAGGTGTTTGCAGTAACCCAGGAACAAGAAGATATTTAGTGCCTTAAATAAGTTAAAAAAATAAAATAAAAAGAATTCATTAAATCTTATTTACCATCATCAATTATCTCAAAGGTATTTTGAGTGAAATATATTATAAAATGAAAGCTATTACAGAGCATCTCGGCAATATTCACTGTAAAAGCATCAAAACTAAGAACAGTAAATGACTATTAGAGATAAACCTTTCTGTTGCATTATCAACAAAATATCTCTTYTCAGCCCCCAGGTGTGAAAATCTTCTGGCTTTTGCAGTAATCCAATCGACAGTGAACAGGTATTTTTGACAAAAACTCAACACAGCTGGTATCTTGAGTCAGCAGCCAGAGTCACCACTGTCCAGAAAAAACACATGAGGATTCCCTTGTCAGCATGAATTTTCGGAGTGAGGTGGAAGATGTGACTGTGGGGGCTGCAAGGAGCAGAAGCACAACGGTGCCAAATAAATGTGCACAGCAGGATCTCGGCACCTGACACGCCAGGTTAGCTCTGCCCAGCTCCCYAGCAGCAAACCAGACTGCAGGGAAGCCAGAATTTCACTTCTGGTATTTTGTTCCTAATTCCATTACGTGCATGAACCAGTCCTTCAGTATGCAAAATAATTACATGGAATATGTGTCTGGGTCATTTCCTCTACACAGTTGCAGACTGGCTTTCTTGAATAATAAAAATAWCTTTTTAGTGCTTTTTCTGAGGTTACAAAAATAAGCTAAAAACAGYAGACAATTTTAAAACACTTTCTCGCTGTTCTGCTAACAGTGGGCAAGAGATACAATAGACTAATTCAAATCCCCTTTGAGCTTAATGAGTATGAAACAAACTCCGAAACAAAATAGAACTTTCAACTTCTTGAATTTAATTTTCACTTCCAAGTCTCTTGCTCATTAAGAAAAAAGCTCAAAAGTGCTATGTGAAAAGAACTTTACATTCAAAATTACATCCCTTAAACTACCTAAAAACTACCAAGACATTTTTAGCATTTAAAAAGCAAAATTTACAGTTATTTGCCAAGTATCAAAGGAAAACTAACATCAAGCAGTTAATTTTAAAATGTAATTTTTTCAACACACTGATACTGCTTTAGATCCCTTTGCAGTCTCTGGCCTCATAAAGTGTATTTCTAAGCCAAAGCTAAGAAAAAATTTACACACAAGCTGCCTGATACTAAAATACATTCTATTTACCTACATGATTTGTAGGTTCAAAGAAAATTCTGACTACAGCACTGATCAATTTCTGAATTGTAATAAAAGAAAATTAACAGATTTTTCTTCAATTTTGTACAAAAAAGGGAAAACACTTGCTTAAGGAGGAAGCTGCTGTGACCGTGCCAACACAGAAAACAAGACCTTTGTAGGCACATACCCCTCCATCCACCCAAGGCAGAAAATTACTTTTCCATATCCCTGTTTGATTTAAATAGCTCAATGTTAAAGGCACAATCTTGAAAGAAAATGAGTTTTATTGCTCTGTGCTCCCAGAATGAGCATAGGTCCTCTGTGTAGTGTAAATAAATGCACAAACACTACTTAGAAGAAAATATTTTCAAACATCAAGACTTTCAGGGTCTACGTTTACAAAACAATTGACACAACTGCCCTTTCCAAAATGTAAACAAAAATTTCTTTTYAGATAAGAGTTTTGAAATACAGCTGGCATGGAAGAAAGTGGAGTTTTTGGTTTTTGTTTTTTAGTTAAAGGAAACTGATAAAGGTACAAAACAGTTTGTATAATTGTAAAACAGTGATATGACATCTTTTAACTCCCATTTAAATACATTTTAAAAAACATCAAGCATATGATACATGAAGATAAAGAWAGACATTGATCATGTTATCAAGGATAACTATATCAATATACTACTGTGTAAAAAATAATTCCTCATTATAAGACTATATTAAAAAAAGGAAAAGGACAAAATTAAAAAAAAAAAAAACCCATAAAAAAAACTTGCTACAAACAGTAGATACAATGTTTTAGCAAACGTTTTGAGTCTAATGCAGACTCATCAGGAATGTTAAGATATTAGGCAAAACTGGTAATTTCCTTGATAGCTCATGGAACCAATCTCTCCCTCAGCGTTGTTACATGTTTGCCAAGATTCTTCTTGTCTTCATCCCCCTGTGCCCTTTGTTTGCCAACCCAWTCCATCACTTCCTCCCTTGTCTGTCAGTTGTCATCTCTCTCTCCCTTATTTTTCCTGGTTTAAAGCTCTCCTCACATCTTGGCCAGCGTGTTGGCAAAGATGCTTTTGCCTGATTTGGCCTCAGGTAGATTCAATCTCTTCTGAGCAGTCCTTGACATTCAGAGAGTGAATCCATGGCTGTAAAAGCCAAATTCCTGTTGTCAACATCAGCTGTGCAATGAGKTGTTGACCTCCAGGATCTATTAATTTCTTTTCAAGCCCTTCACCCTCACTCAGAGCATGAGGGTTAAAGCCTTGGCTCCTGTGCCCTTGTTGCTCAGACCCAGAGCCACATGACCCCTATCAGGATCCCCCTACCAATATCAAGGATGCCCACGTGGAAGAGCAGCTCTAGGGGATAACAATTCATGGATTTCACAAGCCCCACCTGCTTCACCACAGCAGGATGGACCCAAATGTCCCTCATAAAAGAGAAAGTACGTGACAGGGAAAGACAGCACGCACAGAAATGTAGTTGCACTTTACATAATGACCTKGGATACAGAAAAGACAGGAATGAGGGACCATTATGAAGTTTATGTAAGTTTTTAGAACCATATTAAAGCTCCTCAGGGAGTCTGTTTCTCAACATGCATAAAGAACAGAAGTTACCTCCCATGGTACTTTCCATACCTCACCAGAGATATTGCAAGAAGTTTCTCAGAAGTATTAGTCATCTTTGCAAATATTTCTCATAGATCATTTTAAGAGATAGACCTTGCCCATAAACCCTCGACAACTTCAATTCTCACACAAGTCAACCAGCAGGAAGCAATAGAATGCTAAATACTAAGTTTTGACATTAAAATAGTCTKTCAGGAAGAGCTAACTTTTCAGAAAGCCACAACTCCATCCCAGGGATTTGTTCACCTGATGTGCAAGGCCCAAATCAGGCTSACCTTTTTTAGCAGGCCAGTGTAAGCTTTTCAAGTATAAATCAACTGCTAACTAATAGATAGCTGTCAACAGTACATAAATGAAACTACTCACTAGAACACAGAGAAATACCCTAAGAGATGAAGAATATACACTGAGATGTATGCAATACTTACCTGAATATTTTTAAGAAAGAAACTTGGAAACATCTATTAAAATTAATTTAGTTTTTCTTGAGACAGTTGAAGAAAGCACAATGAGGATCCCTTCCTCCTTTTTCCTAGTTRCCTTAACAACCACAAAATGCAAAATCTAATGAGAAGATTAACTGATTTCAGAAATATTTTTGCTGTCAGCCATTTTTCAAGAAACTGTCAAAACTGAACCAGAGGGATTGTCATAAAATAAATRACTCCAAACAATGTACCTGATTAACACTAAAGCAATACAACACAAGCAAGGAGAAAGTCAAAAAGTCTAACAAAAAAGAATCCACTCCAACAAGAAGGAAGAAATTCCACAGCAACAGAGCCCAAATCCCTCAAATTCTCACAACACAAATAGAAATTGCTCCCATTCACTGCTTTCTCTGGCTTCCACACCCTTTATCAGGAACAGAGGAGCACAACCCTTACTGGCATGATAATTTCCCGTTCACAGTGTTCATGTGCACTAAACATGTGATAGAGCAGCTTTGGTGGGCACCGGGAGTCCAGCCAGGGTCAACCCACAACATTTTCTGAAAACAAACAAGAGGACAATGCTTCCCTCCATGCTTTAAGCCAACACAGAGGCACTCACAAAAACTACTGTGCAGAGTTACAACTGCACCAATATTAGAAGAAAAATGGACCATTGTATGAAGTTCCACACTGAAATACTAACCTAAGTACTCAACAGGTGAACTTTCCCATCTCAGAAGGGAATAATGAAGTCTGAGAGGCAAAATATTTTGGAAAAAWGTACAACAAGCCCAACTGTTTACCCAAACATGTCCAGAGAAATGACATTTTAATTGTTTATTTTCGGGCAGGCAACTGTTCAGCCTATGTTTAAATGTCTAAATTAACATTCAAATTGTATTGAACACTGTGAGGGGGAAAAACAGCAACAGCAACAACAACAAATCCCGATGAGCTGGATGTTAATGAATGGCAGAGGCTAATTTCATTTGTTGCCCCACAATTGGTATATGAAGGTCCCCTAAAGCTAGAAGTAAGCTACCAGAAAACAGAGAATGCATTGTTTCMGTCATCAGCAAGAATATCAGAATATTTATGTAGTTGTGAGATAACTGTACTTTAATGAGCACCTGCTGAAATCTCATTCAGAGCATCTGATCACACTGGGGCTTCCAGACATTTTAAGGGCTGTCACTCAGAGCGTGACATCRTTGGGTTCTGGCTAAAAGGCCACCAGTCACAGTAACTCCAGATTTTGGTGGCCTCCTCTGGAGCACACTTACAATCGAATGCAGCCCAGACTGTAACCTGCAGATGTGGGTATGTCAGATATGCAATCTGATTAATGTTTTCCAAAACTCCACAAAATGATGTCATTCATTTCTGACAGATATTGGTGATTTAACGTACAAGGAACACCACTAAAATGTTACATTTCCCCCCATATATCAGTAATTTAACAAGTTCCTAACGTTCAGGAATAGTTACCGTGGGTTAATTATTGCTGGTTGCTGCGCTGAACCAGGGGTAAGACAATCTTTGAGAGCCCAAGGAAATGACTCAGATCTCACACTCAGGGCTTCTTCAGTCCCAGGTGACACCTGATTCATCAGCAAATACCTGCTATTACTCACCTGGAACTAGGKAAGGTTTTCCTGTGGAGTTAATTGCTGCTGTTTCTGTACACCGTAAAAAAGGCTGCGGTCAGTAAGCAGCTATCCAAAGTGTCTTCAGATGGCCAGTATGATAAGATACATAAGTTCAGTAACATAAATGGTTCATAAGGCTGTTCTCATACCTTTTGCAAAGCATGAGCAGCCCATCTGATAAACGAATGAGAAAAACGCATCTGCACTATACACAATCCAGTTCTTCAGGAAAACTCCTTGTTTTGTTGTAGGGACAATATTGTTTTAAAGAGTCGTAGCTACAGTATTGTTTTAAACAGCCAAATATATTAAGTTAAACAAAGAAACTAAACCTGAGAAAGATCAAGCAATATAAATCTCCAAATGGCTGTAAAATAAATGTCCATTTTCTCTAACACCAATGTAAAAAAATAGCAGAAATTTATGACAATGAAACACTCATGTGCATGTATAGACAGGAGAAATGGTTAAGACCAGAAATACAACACAGAATCATTCAATATGCTGAATTGGAAGGGACGCACAAAGATCATTGAGTCCAACTCCTGGCCCGGCACAGGACCATCTCCAAGAGTCACACCGTGTGCCTGAGAGAATTGTCCAAACCCTCYCTGGACTCTGTCAGGTTTGGTGCTGTGATCACTTCCCTGGGGAGCTGTTCCAGTGCCCAACCACCCTCTGGGTGAAGATCCTTTTCCTAAAATCCAACCTAAACCTCCCCTGACACAACTCCAAACCATTCCCKCAGGTCCTGTCACTGGTCACCACAGAGATGACTCAATTTACCAGAATTTAATTCATTCAGTGCGGTTCAGTAAAAACTCTGCGCATCTTTCGGAGAAGTATTTCGCTGAAATTCAAGAGCTATGTGTTAAAAAAAAAAAGAAAAAAAAAGAAGAAAAAAGAAAGGTGATTTAAATGAGTGCTGCTTTACACTATTTATAGTCATTTTCTGTGGAGGCCCCGGTTCTTGGGGACAGCAAGAAGCACTATCAACAAGCATACCTATTCACTGCCTCGGAATGTCTCCAACTCCAGGCAGGAACACTCGTTCTTTTCTTCAACTTCCACCTTTTCCCCCAGTGCCTAAGTTTTAGATCTTTTCTCTTTTTCAGCTATTTAACACACACACACACACACACACAAACCCCAAATCAAAACAAAACACTCCACCAAATCAAAAAGAACAACAAACAAAAAAATACAACAAAAACCCTACCAATAGTTCAGCCGGACAGCATTGCCTTTTTTTCTGTGACCACTCAGCATTAACCTTGTACTGTTAACAATACACAGAGTGGTATCAATCTGTCAAAAATTTGTAAATCTGTGACAACTGTCCGTATTTGTAGAAGGGTTTCAAGAAAGCAAGGAYCATCATCCAACTAGAAAGTGCACTTCACACCTCTTCTCTCTTTTATGTGGATTTGTCTTTAGAAACCAGGGTTCAATGTTCTTTTCTTTTCCATAATCCAAAATTGCAATACTTTATTGAAGGATAAAAGGCTGTCAAAGATAGGTACATTCTGTACTCAACAGAAACCTCTGCRTTACCACAGAAGGAGYGATAATGCATGGTAAAATGAGAGAYATTATACACAGCATTTCAAATGCTTAGCTGTTTTTCTCTCKTTTTTATTAAAGCCAGATGACATAACAGTTTTAACAGTAATTTTTCTCCATGGATGGAAGGTACRTGGGAACAGCCTGCTTGGGTTTATCCACGGCAAAATAGTATCTGACTARCGCCCTGATACCCTTCTGTGATGAAAGGACTGGTTTTGTGGAGGAGGGGAAAAGCACAGCATCGTATCCCCTGCCTTTCATGGGGCCTGTGACACAGCCTCCCACAGTCTGCCACTCTACCCTTCCAGTCAAATCAAGAAAACACAGTCTGGGTCGGTGGAATACAAGAGGTGAGTAACTGGCTGGACTACCAAGCTCAGAGGACTGTAGTCAATGTCACAGAGCCCAGGTGTCAGCCAGCCAGCAGCTGCATTTCTCAGGAATCAACACTCAGGATAACACCATTTCATGTCCTTATTAAACACCCAGGTGGTAACAAWCTGGGTTGTTTGGGTCAGTACACCGAGGCAGAGGTGCTCTTCAGAGGGACCTTGACAGGCTACAGAAATAAACACACCAGAATCTCACTGAGTCCAATAAAGGCACATGTAAAACTCTGCCTCTGAARTGGGTTAACTCCAGTCACTAGGATTGGCAGGAGCCAAATGGCCTGAAAATAGCCTTGCAGAAAAGGTTCCATTTATTTGTTGCATCTCTTCTAGKTAAGTCACTATTCATGGCTGCATTACAGGTGTTTGGAGCCTCAAGCACAAGGCAAGGGCAGGCACTATTGGCAAATAATTTAACTCCAGTTCTCCTGAATGTGGCCATTTGACAGAAAATAAACACAAATCTCTACAGAGCAACAACAAAAAAAGCTTTGGAAGAATAGATGTTTCAATTGTGTGGCAAATGTTTCCCCTTGTTCTGCTTTGCTTTTTCCATAGACTCTAAAGATCCTTTGCTCAAACTCAATCCTCCCACCAGCGATGACAGCTTCCTGAGGGAAAAGCTGTGGCTAATATCCCAGTTTAAAACCCCTTGAACAGTCACAGCTGATCACAGAGACACAGGAGAACAGGAGCTTGACTGAACAATGAAGAATTCAGGATCAATTTCTCTCCAGAGGGAAGGGTTTCTGGCTTAAAACCAAAACAAGTGGACTGTATGAAAGACTACAAAAAATCTCAGATACTACACTCTCTCAAACACAGGTTAAAAAACGCAGTCAGACAGTRCTTGAGAATTACACCCCATCAAAAATGTGAAGAGACTTTACAATGTCAGGAACAGAAATCAACACACACACTTTTACAGAGATGGTATGAGTAGRTTTGGTTTACATGTGATTTGTTATTTGGTTTTTTTAAATTTCATAGGAAGAACAAAAAATAATCGAAAAGAACAATTATTGCAAGTGCATAAACAAAGTAAGTATTGCAGTTGACAGGTTATAATATTATTCACAAGACAGTGGCAGCAGTGCTGGTTACTGAAGAGCCCAGATAAATAACACAAGATCCTGGCTATAATGCATTTCTTATTGATAAACAAAGAACATCCTTGGATACAGCTAAAACAACATCATAAAAATCCAAGAAAATAATGACTTGATATCTTTGATAGATATTTATGGCACTTTTATAAAAGGACTGGGATAGTGCTTCATTATAAAAATTTATTTTTGCCCATCTTTTATGTACTCTGTCATAACGGTATCATTAACACAAGAACCTCACTGAAATGAAGATTTCCACAATTCACAGTGAGCAAAGTATGCAGCCTAATAAGCTCATGTTACCTTCCCACTGCAATAATTATTTACATACCTGCATGCTTCTCCCTATCCTACAAAAAGATTTTCAGACAAAAAGGAGCCTGGTAACAGAGAAATKAGTTAAAAGCTATAAGACTTCATGAAAGTTCAACAAATCATCTTTATTGGCATATACAGGTCTTCAGCTCAAAACCCTACTGCAAGTCATACTGTGTGGGATTTAAAGGGAAGTTTGATCACTTAAGCAGAACTTTTTTTGATACAAAAGCTCATTTTCAAGGCCAGACACATGACCTTTCCCAAGTGACTTTCCTTGAAAAAAAACCCTTAGAAAAACAAATCCCCTGATAGACCGTGCAAAATTAGAWGCAAACAGTTAACAGAAGAGACACAGCTCAAGGGAAATTTCTCATTGTATTATCAACCCAGTCTATCCCCAGCTCATTTTGTTTGTTTGCCACTCAACCTTCCTTTCCCTGAGGGAAGGTACACACGCAAAACAAACTGATAACACATGGAATCCTTTTAATCTATAGACAGATATAAATACAAATACACACACAAATATTAAACAAATATTAAAATACACACAATATTTAAAAAAGAAATCCCAGAGTTCTGAACTGGAGGACCATGACTGTGAGAATGATAAACTCCCAGCCAACCTGAATCCCTGGGAGGACTTGAGTCTTCAGGTGGATCCTTCAAATTCATGGTGCCTAATGAGATTCATCCCAGGATAGTCAACAAGCTGCCTGATGGCATCATGATGGCATCAATCCTTCCTCAAGGATATTTCAATTGTTCTGGGAATCTAGAAAGGTCCCGGCTGACTGGAAGCTGGCAAATGAAACAGGCACTGATCTCTTCTCTCTGGTGATCAGGGACAGGACCCAGGGCAATGGTCTGAAGTTGTGTCAGGGGAAGGGAGATTCAGGCTGGGTATTAGGAGAAGGTTCTTCACCTGGTTACGTGGTTAGGCACTGGACAGAACCAAGCCTGACAGAGATCAAGAAATGTCTGGACAATATTTTCAGATACACGGTGTGCTATATTTGGGAATGTCCTGTGCAGAGCCAGGAGCTGGATTTGGTGGGTCCCTTCCAACTCAGGATATTCTATGATTCTATTAAATATATCAGGGTCCTTAATTATGTTGTGGTATGGAGAAGATGATGTAGAAGAGCAAAAACTGGGTTTCAACTCCTGTCCACAAGGTCAGGCTGCAGAAACTACAACTCCCTAAACCACATTGTTTTGTTTTCCCTAGGTTTTTCTCCCACCACCCACAGCAAATCCCATTACATTAATGTGCAAAATCTATGTTAATGCACTACTTGGCTGGCAATTTTAAGTGCACAGACGTCACACAGTTAAAGGCTGCACTTCCCTCAGCAACTGTTACTTAGTAACCCTCTGCACATAAATAGAATTTTACATCACTGCATATGTKTTGTGAAGGCTGAAATCTATGCCTCAATTCTATAGGCAGGCAGGAATTAAAGGAGTCATGTGGGCAACTGTAAAACAAAGTTGCACCAACTATTTTCAACTGCTYCTCTAGGCAGAGAATTTAATTGGAGAGAAACCTGTGTGTAAACAAGAAGCTATTTACACTGCCCTTCTCTTGCTGATAATTCATCATAAAAAAGGAGCAGGTAGACCTTGGACTGACTTTCTGATATTTTTCATGTGCTGTGCAATGGAGACTTCAGACACAAGCACAACAGACCATGCAAAGCTCTTCACCTTCTCCCCCAGTGAAGTGCTATGTAACTTCTGGGTAAAACTGGTACTGCCAGAGCCACAGTCAAAACAATACTAAAAAAACCCTGTGTGAACCACATCCAGGGCTGAACAAAACAGGTGGAGCATGATGGATAAAAATAAAATCTTAAAATGAATGCTGATTAGAATGTACTGACTCTAAATTTAAAAACCTAAATTGCTGTATTTTATTAACCTATATATTTGATCCTCTCCATATTTAGGCTGCTCGTGATTTGACTRACCAACTCAAGCAGTTTGAATCAATGTGGGACTTCATAATCACTTTAGACTCAGAGACTTTAGCACAGAGCAAAAGAGGTGACATCTTTTAGACATCTTTTAAATTCAATTCCCTACCACTGCAAATAACATCATTAGTCTGCTTAGTCCCATCCTGTGCCTCTAACACCCCACAGTTTTAGCTTCTTAAATGATTTACTATAATAAAAGTGGATTATCTTGACAAAGAAACAACAGATTGAGTTACAAATAACTAATAAACGTATTCACAGGCAGAGTTTACAAGTAAACTGTATCTGCAGTTACTAAACCAAGTGAATAAGTATAAGGATACAGATAAGCAAATAGACTTAATTTTGCAATTCTATTAGCAAGTTTACAATCCCTAAAGTCTAGCACTTCTCCTTAAGTGCAGCATTCAAATWATCATTTCTCACTTCTTCCTAACAACGAAAAATAGTTATTCTTAAAAGAGGATTTTGAATACTTTAGCAAACCAAAATATTCTTCCCCTCAAAATTCCTCTCCTCAGCTCTTGTCCTCTAAGAGGTAACTCCACAGATACAAAGRTTTTCCTTGCAAAATCCCAGGGAATCACTCCTTTAAAATCTGGGTTCCCGCTTAGAGCCCTTTTCTGTCAGCTTGATACAAATAACATTGTAACAAACAAGATATCCCAACTCAAGTCAGAAATCTTTAGGTAAGCATCAACCAATTCTTTTTCTTTTAAGAAAACAACATTAGGCTATGAACCATTTTGAGGTTTGAAAGTAACCACATTAAATCATGACTAAGAGAAGTCCAGATRCTCAGAGCTGTCTCTGAAGTCCTCATTTTCTTAAAGCCACAAGACCCAACTTGGCAGAGCAGCGGCAGAATTGAGAAATGAGCACGAGACGTGGCCAAGTCTTACTCAGCGATTGGGACAATAAAGTGGCCATCTGGCTCCAGCACAAAGACAGCAGCTCTGCACCTGTTCCACCAGCCCACGGTTTGCAGCATAATTGGTTAAAGCAAGCCCATGGGGCAAACCCCAGARCTCCTTGTCAGCAGCTGAGACCAGAGCTCAAAGCTGGGATCGAAGCCAAGGGCCCCTGCTCCTGGTGGAGCCATCTCCCTCAGGGGCTACATGCAAGACATGTTCAGAGGGTCTCTCCTGTTTCTTACATCCAGCAGCAAGAGATGTAATCAAAAATGATCAAAGACATGCAATTTAGTTGTTACAAAGTCTATGTGTCAAGCCCTGCAGGCTTCCAAAGTGCCTCAAACCTTTTACTCTCCCATAATCAGGTGACTCAACAGCTGCAGTACAGTATTATGTTATTACAGTATTAACTGCATTATCCTGCGGCATTATGAACTCTGCAAAATCCCAGAGCAGAATCTGATGCCTGGAAGACCTCAGCCTCCCTCATCAGAGGCAGACATATCCCTCCACTTGCTCTTCTACTCAGAGTTAAAGGTCACTGGCCAGGACCTCTGTACAATCTGTTGAGAGGATAAGAGAACCCAGAGCTCCCCCATCCCAACTGAACACATCCAATGACAGGGATCTCTTGGCCTTCTTTCCCCCAGGTTCCATTAGACTTCCTTTTTTATATGGTTTTATCAATCCTTGTAAGACCTATATAGCACAGCATAATGTAAGAATAATAAAATAAAAAACAATAGACAAGATACCAATGGAAAGGAGAAGAAGACAACAAACAGAAAAGGTATACCAAACAGATTCCTAAATGGAGTTCTGTTCCTTCCCTTCTCGAGAAGGCTTTCCTGTTCTAGGAAAGTAGAACACAAAACACTGAGGTCAAAACAAGAGGAGAACGTGAAAAAGCTTAATTTTTATTAGGTATTTCACCTATTTTTTTCTACTTGGCAATATCTTTACTTACATGGCAAGAAATCAGTTGAAGCAAATATAAAGAAAAACCTTTAATTAAAAATCTTTTAAAAATACTGAATTATAGAAATAAAATACCAACACTAAAATTAATTTGTCAAGTAGAYGAATCTGCAAGAATCCTGACTCTGAATGTTCAGGACACATTGTCAGCACCTACAAACAAACATTCTTCATTTAAACCAATGTGAATGCAATGGATTACAGTGGTTCAGATCCATCTCAAATAAAATATGTAACATAGGTTTCCTCCAGATCTGAGTCTGAAGGAAACTGAAGATTAACACCACACCACAGGAGAAGACCTCCTCCCAGCAAGTATCTATCAGCAAATATCCTGCAGCAAAAAAAGTTATTTATTTCAGCACAAAAATATAACATTATGGCCAGCTTTGACCTAGAATCTTATCTGATGTGACAAAGCTCCAGAAATAACTTCAATCATCCCAAACAGTGAGTTTTCTGCACAGTAGTGCACCAAAGACAAAAYAGTTGTTACTTTATGCAGTGGGTCTTACCTACTGTGAGCTCTGAAGYCTTTCAGAGAACATGAAGGTATATTTATTTATACAAGTACTATATATTTGTTAAATATATTAAAGATAATTAATTTTAAAGTATTGAAATATAATAAATATATTTTATGCTATATAAATATTTCTCAACTGTTACCAGCACTGCCTTGAGATTCTGAGTATCACATGCACCAAGCTTTCATCTCCCAAAGTCTCAAAAAAAACCAGAACTGTCTGGAATTTCAGACAGAAGTTGTTTTTTTTTTAATAAAAAGTGCTGATTATTCAGGCTTTATCACTGTGCACCATAAGGCAGGTTTCATCTGCAGTAGAAAGCTCTGGCTTAACATCACAAAAACATTTAGTCTGCAGTTCACAGGGAAGATCAGAATGAATAGTCAGACTCCCCAGGGTGAAAGGCTACCRGTCTTGCCTTTTGAAACTTACATCTGCAGCCACACAAGGATAGAATACTTGAATATATACTTGCATTTATATACAAATATTTTTAAAATACACTCGTACTTTTTTCAGTATGGACATGTGCATACTTACATATACGTGCACAAAAGAAGCAGAAGTGGGATTTAAAGTTTTTGCTCATAGTTCCACTTCACACAGACAAATTTTAGCCACATTTCCCCAAAGGGACTGCACAGAAATTTTTACATTTTCTGCATAAAACAGGTACAAGGTACAAATGCAAAAACAAAAACCAACTTCAYGACAAAAGAATGTATGAGTGACAGTGATAGTTAGTCATAAAAATAATAGAATACGGCTTTGATTTTCAGCTTTCAAATACTGACAATGGCACTACTGGATTGTTTTGTAAAGCAATGCACTGCAGTAAGCTGGGCAAGTTGCAGAAAGTCATAATATAACATGATGAGAGAGAACTGGCCTGAGGAGAAAATAAATTTTCCAGTGCATATGTGTTGTCGAAAAGTGCACGTTTTTTTTCTGTTTTCTTCTACAGTGTTTACWCCTTCCTGAGCAGTCTGCTGTTAGCTGGCCATCTTTTCATGAGCACTGTTACCAACTAAGCATTCTTTCTAATACCTCAGAAAAATCAAAGCAATAYATTTGGACTGCATCAGATGTGCTGGCAGAAAGTAGCGTGCAGGAAGAATCTGGGTATAAGAAGTAGAAAGAAGATAGAGGAAGGAGCTRGACAGATAAGTTAGCTATGACCACAAAACCAAAACAAGAAAAACCCCAAATCACTCATATTTTGACATCATTGTCTCGAGTTTTTTTTATCAAAACACCTCCAGTATATTGGTATTTCCATAACTCATCTGATAAACCTCTGCACCGCCAGAATGTGAATCCATTCCTGAAGCTCTTACACAGAATGGGAATAACTCAGGTCCCCAAAAGGGTGATTRTTGTTTTGACAAGTGCCTATTTGAAGATGTATCTCATTGGTGGTAGACTTGCTAAGATTTCTGGCTCTTGGGTCTTTCCAATGGTTTTTGAGCTGCCTAGAGTTCCCCCTAAATTCAGCTTTCAAYTCAAAATCCAGCTCCACCAGCCTGAACATCACTCTGTGGCATTGTGATAAAAATGCAGGATTTCCATTATCGACTCTTCTTGATTACAACTGACACTCAGAGGTCCCCCTAATCATTCAAGGTAACTGGTGTGRCTTTCAGCTCTATGCAAATTTTGATATCTTTATGGCCACATCCACTAGATGCTGCACTGAAAGATCAGATTGTTTTTAAGAGCAAACCTTATCTCAGCAATCAAGAATAACATAATATTAATTCTGCTTAAAAGTTTTTCAATTTCCTTTTAAAAAAACTGTGTTTCCCCCCCAGCAAATGTTAACAAAGTATTTCCATCAACTTAAAGCAGAGGGCCTGAAAAAGTTAAATAAAAAGGAAAAGCATTCCATGACATTTCAGCTCAAAGTGGAAAATTCCATTTTGAACTGTACGTGCAGACAAGTTAAATTTATTCATTGTACAAATAGCTTCAATTACTCAAGAAATTCAACTTCGGAAGTGCAAAAAGAAGTTACTGTCAGCAATACTTTGCTTGGAAAAGCCCTGTAACTTTTTCCTTCTGGTGTCCATTACACACTTGCTGAATTTACAAATGAGAGCAAAATTCARCTCAGCTTAACRTGGGAGCCCTCTTTTCTCATGRCAGAATATTTAGCRTCAGATCTGAGCAGTGTTTTGACTTGGTACTGATGCTGCTGTAAAACCATGTCTTACAAGCACCCTGCACAGCCAGTTACATTACCAGAAACACAACTGGGAGAAACTGAGAATTAAAATAAATCACAGCTCTACAACTCTTCCTCACAACTGCTGCCCAGGAGCAGCAAACACCATAGAATTAGTACCAAGAGAAAAACAAATAAGAACAAACATCACAATGCACTTTTAACAGGGTTTAATACCTTAATAAATGCTACAGGGCAGCTTGACCAGTCACTGTCTTGGACACTGGAGATTCTGCTGTGGTTTGGCAYGGGATACCCATAGGTAAAGCTTGGCCATTTCTCTAACAGAGAAAATACATTTCACCACAGCTTATTTTACAGATGTAAATACTTTCTAAGGAAGCACATTACTGCAGAAGGTTTTTTAGGCTCTTCTCAAATATAACCAAAGTCAAAGTAACAAACTAGATTYTTCATCTCAGCCGATTTCAGAGCAGGTAGTACAGCATTACTGTTGCACGCTGATCCATGACCATYATAACACTAAAAGCACCAAAGATTGTGTGAGGAGGGAAGATTTTGCTTCCTTTCAGGATCACCATGCCACTTACTGCTTCCTCCAAAAATATGAACAACTTTGTCTTAATTTTTATGGCACGAAGGTGCCAAAACACTGAACAACATGTTCTCAGGCTGAAGTATGGGCTGATTTACTAGAAAAGTCMTCTCAGCAACTGGGACAGTTCACAGAGAGTTCACAAAGAATGCCTACTGCACTACACCCCTGTTCTTCCAGCTCCTTGCTAATTTAAGTGGCACTGGCATTAAACTCATTTGACAGGACATTTTTCTAGTTCTTCATCACAGCTAASAAGGAGGGAACTGTAGAAAAACTACCACAAAAACATGGCATCTGAAGCACAAGACCTTAAGAAGCAMAGAGTGCACTTCCCTCTTGTAGTCAGCTCTGCAGGCTGAGGGTGGGAGAACAAAGCCCAAGACCCTGCCTCCTCCCCAGCCAAAACCACAGCGACTGCGCCGCTTCCTTTTACACCCGTGCAGGCTCAACCAGCTCCAGACCCAAACCAAGAAGGACTGGGACTCAGCCRTTGTATGCACAATGGAAAATCATTCTTGCAGCTTATTCCATGCAACCATTGCCTACACATTTACTGACATTTTCACTGAAACACAGATCTAGTGATACACTGCCAAGGTTATACAATTCTGGTAACTCCTTGAACATTAGAGTGGGCGCTGTGGCGGGGACCAGAACTTGCACCTCACTTGCCTCCCACCTTTGAYTTTTCCACTCACTGCTTGCACAGCAAAACAGTGCACCTTCAGCAGCCTTCACATGCAACAAGGGGAAAGAAACATGAAAGTGTGGGACTGMCAGCTTCAATTCAGGGTCAATTTACCTTACACACAAAATTACAACGAGCTTGCCATATTTTAGACACAAGAAAGATTAAATGCTCCAGCTACAATTGACTATTGACTAAATTCAGCACCCAAAGAGTTTAATGAACAGTCAAGTATTGAAACACATCACTTGGATTAAGACACATGAATTGTTTCTTTYAACTTCATAGCTGTATTTGCCCACTGAAGCACCAACACAGACTTCCAATACCATACTGAATGCTGGTGTTAAGGTTAATTTTTGAGGACAGATGTCATAGCTACTCCGTGTTTGGCATCCTCAGAGGTTTCAAACAGTACAGTCATTTCTGTATCGCTATGATATCATCTCACTAGCAGAAGCACGTTGGTGCCTGAAGGCGCCACTCAAGGTCTCCAAGCACTACTGTTAATGCAGAATGACACTGTAGCTGTCCCAACAAACCATCCAGGCAGACAGCACGAAGGTTAAGAAATGAAATAGGAAGACACAGCGAGTGCATCAGGATTTGCTCAAGGGCGAAGCTAGGTTGATGGCAGAAAATGAGGAAAACAGACATCTATCAAATTCAGCTGGTATTGCTGAGCCTGACTGCCCCTTCACACCTTCAAGAAGATTTGCCTCTTCCAAAAGCAGCAGCTCCTTGTACCAGGCACCAACTTAACCAGACACCAGTTGCTCATAAGGATTCYRTTGCTCATAAGCCATCCAGCTAATRCTCGARAAGATCCCAATTATACTTTCTTTATCATTAAAAGTGGAACAAGAAGCAGGCTTAATTCAGACAAATTAGGGATTAATTTACTGGGAAATGGTAATAAGACTCTGAAYCTCTGTATGACCCCTTTGTTTTGGAAACYGGCCCATTTGTAGAATTGWTCTGTAGTTTCCTTTCTTTTCTCTTCTTCCTTTCAACATTTACTGTAATCAACATATTTTTTTCCAAAACAGTTCTTTTTGCATATGTATCTTGTGAAACTGGCTGGCGAAAATGCTCATCAAATCTCTCACAGAAAACTTGTGTTCTCAACATTTTAAATGTTTTTCCACATTTTCACTTGCCTTCAGAAAAGATACTGGCTCAAGAGAGAGTGTTTTAGGCAATACATCAAATTGCAAAGAATAAACCATAATAGTTCCTGTGCKCTTTATTTCTCTTTATTTACAGAAAAAGGTAAAACTCTGAGAAAACAGAAATAGTGTTATACAACTATGCTGGCGAAAAAAGTGAAAAAGCTTCATGCTTAATTTTGTGTCGTAAGAAGACTATTTTTTTTTGTTTGTTTACACACCCCAGACTTCAAAATCCATAYAATCTGTATTTCATTACCTCTCAAACTGTATATATTAACATATTGAACAAAAAATAACATATCTTACAAAAATAACACTTAGAGCAAGTAAGTAAATAAAAATATTTCATCTGTTGGTTTTTTTTTTCCTTTTTTGTTAATTTATGATGCATACCAAGAGGAAGCACCTGGTAAAAACCACAAACACGGCTCAGATCTTTGAGCAGCCTGAGCCAYGAGGCAGTGAAAGCTTTCATGCATGTGGATCACTGAGCATATACGAGATGATCAATACAACCACCATCGTGTGCCAGTCATCTGCAAAATTTCAACTCTCTCTCACCAGGAAGAGCCAGAAAACTTTCTGTCAGTGTAGTCAGGACTAAGACTGCAGCCTTAGACAAGGTGCAAATTTCAGAACAYTGGCAAGGCAACAGGGGGAAAAAGAGGAGAGAAAATAGAATTTCCTCTAGAGCAGCACAGAAACCATCTGATTCACTGATACATGATCACTGAAGCAGTTTAGTTCAACTAGTTATCTGAGCTCTCCTTAACACTGAGAACCAGTTTATTAAATTTATCAAATCAGCCATCACAAAAATACATTATAGAATCTAGGTACATAACACAGGACAATTAAAGGCAAGATTTTTCATAAGTTTACTACCCAGCAAGACTCAGTCATGATGACAAATTAGCAAGATCAACTAAAACTGGAAAAGAAAATCAGTAAAACTTCATTGTCTACTCCTCTACATTTAGTTCTATGAGAACTTAGTAAAACTCAGGGAAAGAAACTCAGGATAACCCATTCTTTCTGTTATTGTTGTTCCTAGATATATTTATGTTACGTTTAGGCCAAGACACTAACACTAAGAACACAGTAAGCAAAATAAATACTTAAACATTTACTAAAACATTAAGCAGATGCAAAGTCTAGYATCATTCAAAGTAAAAAGAAAAGATAAAATGCTGGGTTCATGGAGCAATTTTTTTGTCTTATGAAACTCTAAAAAATGCAGATCCATTAAATATATGAGGAAGAAGCCCCACAGAAATGAGGTGTGTGTTAATTACTGCTTTGAGTAAAACATAAGGGTTTTGTAAATACTCTTCCACATTGTTTAGGTCAAATAGACCAATTGTTTCTCAAAACATTCAATTAATTTCACAGTATCTTATTATCTATTAAATAATGACTGTAGCTTGCCATATTTATATATCAAGAGGAGAACTGTTTTGAAAGAGGCGTCACAGCTTGGGAAGCCATCTTACTGTCCTTTGCAAATTCCCTAATTTGAAAGCACCTTGGTATCATCTTCGACATTTAATGAAATAATTGCTTTCCAGAAGTCAACTTCTGATTTTGTAATTCAAACACACAAATTCACTAAAACAAAGTGAAGCTAGATGCCAACTAGAATTGTGATTGCTGCAGTTGATGATAGCTTCTAATGCCACTATACATAAAATTGTTTTGTGGAGAAATGGTCTGCCAGTCCAGGAGCAGAAATGTGGTTGTAAATCTGACATCAAAGTTGAARAGAAGCTGCTTAAAATTAAATTTTTCCTTTGGCCCTACAATTTTGGGAAAGAACATACAGAAAACAGCCTGACATGTGAAAGTAATGAAATCCTCCCYTGAGGATTATATTTGCCTCTTTCACTGCAGTTCTGCTACTGTGAGTGAGGAGAGGCAGATCAGCATTTCCACCTCAGCCTTTGTGAGCTTTCAGCCTGTCTCCCACACCAGACTGGTGGGAAATAGTTCTAATTTACAGCAACATGATCAACAACAACAACAACAAAATTACTTCAAAAAATGAGGAAAAAACCCTGTTTTGTGACATTCAGTTAATGCAACCAGYAAGAACATTAAAGCTGCCTGAAAGAACTGAAACAAACATGACAAACCATAGGGAATACATAGTAGCACCTTAACCATGTATTTCCTGATTTTAAATCTGTGGCCTTATAATTTCTTGTGGCATGATTACTGYTTCAGATAAAGGGAAATCACACACATTTCTGTGCATAAAGGGAGATTTTGATCAAGCRTTGCTAATTTGAAAGGTGAAAGGTTTGGTGTTTTGTTTTTTTGTGCCTCTAGAAGGATAAATGAGGGACAGAAGATACTACTAGAGTAATAAGTTCTCGCTTCACAAAATAATTTGGGTAAATTAATTTAATTCAACTGCAGAATCAAGTATTCTCCATGAACTTAGGAATTAGGAAAATTAATTAGGAAAAAGAAGAATTTTAGAGAATTGCAGCAATCCATTTCCTTGTAGATCTGTCCTACATACCAAGTACAGACTCACAGTCACCTGACTCCTGCTCCCCACCACAGAATTTGCACCTGTTGCATAAGCTGCTACAATTTGAAGAAACTTTAGCTTTTTGAAGCCTCATGTTCCCCACAACTCAGCCACCTGCCACCAGATGCATCAAACACATGTGATCCCACGGCACGCAAGAAGATACAATGTGTTTTTTTAACCAAATTTTATCCTCAAAGACCAAAGCAGGGGGTATGTGGTGCACTACATCCCACCAAGCTCTGGAAATTTAAYGTATCACACCTGCAAGATCTCACTCAGAAAGGATCAAAATATTTGGCTAAATGCATCTGTCTGGTGTATTTGACTTAGCTGCACAACACAGTTTTCTAAAGGGCAACTTTGCAAGACCAGAACTCACCGCAACACAACAACTTGGGACTGATGCTATTGTTTGTACTCAAACCAAAACTTTGGGCCACAACAGCATTTTGCAAAACACTGCACCAACACAAAACAAAACCGTATGTGGCCAGCTGTCCTCTCTTCCTGCTGCTTTCTCCCTATCCCTTCCAGAGTGCTTATGTATTCTCCTAAAGGAGATGGCAAGGATAATAATCTTACAAGTAACYGTATGAATTCTAGTTTGTATACCTTTTGGGGATAGCTGCTTATCTGCTCAGCAAAGCAAAATATCCACACTCCTCCAGATAAAGCCCAGAACTATCTGTTTACATCAAATGTCCAATGCAAAGGGCAACAGCTTTATACCATGTGGGCTTAGACTGTAAACTGTTATTTTTGGATGAGGATGTGTGGAGGGAAGATAGCGAGAGCTAGCAACAAGCTGTGTGGTTTTTTTACATATAAATATATATAGAAAGATGCACTGTTTTAARATGTGTGAAATCTCTTCCGGTACAACATGGAAAAATAAATAAACAAGATACTATCACAAGGCAAACAGAATACCACATTATGTGCACAAAACACAACAGTGTCAGCAGACGCCTWGGAATCAAATACTAACTTTTAATGAACATTTTGACAAATCATTTTTTGTTTTTTCCTAGGGAGGGGGTTTTTAAAGCTATATCTCCTCAGACTGACAATATTTTCCTTTAAAATCCTCTTATTTTACCTATTTTTACATAGTTTCTTCCTTACGGATAAAGCTAATGACTGCCCAAAGCAAAGTTTTTCCACACACAGAACATAATTCTGCTCACTGATTCATAAAAAAAATTCTTCAGTATCACACTTCTAAGTCTCTTTTATTCGTTTTCACCATGACTGGGAAACTTATTATCAGCTGTGGATCTGGCATCACATCTCTCACTAAATCCAGCACAACAAAATCTTATTTTGTCCACATCTCATAGGACACTCTTTCAAAAATGTGGCCATTTTACAGTGTCAGCTACAAAACAGAAATGATAACAATGGTATGGTAAACAACTACTGTCCCAAAAATCCCTTGTATTTCACAGAATACATAATTCTCAAATGGCCTCTCTCTTCAATTTTCCACACTTACCTTGGTTGACTTTTCAGTGCTATGTTCTCGTTTTCCTGCATGGTTCCCCATGATGGATCACCAAAAYGTTAAATTCTGAAAAGATAAAAACAAAACATTCGTGAAATCAATATGCTTGTGCAGAAATAAAAATTAATTTTTAATTTGACACATAACAAAGAAGTTCTTCTCATACAATAAGCAATTTTACAATCCAAGGTAATACCTGGGAAATACCCTATGGAAAAAAACCCATGTTTAGCTGGTCTATTTTGCAAGTTTAAGCAATACCAGAAAGCTTTCCCAGTTTTAACCAAAAAAAAAAAAACAAAACAAAAACAGAAAAAAAACAAGAAAACAACCCCCCCAATAAACCCAACCACCCTAAAAAACAAAGAACATAAAAGAGAAGGAAAAATAAAATCTTCTTTTTGAAATTTGCACACAAAGCAAAATTAGGTAGAGGCCTTGCCTTTCAATATTACATTTGTAATAAGAAACAGTGTAGTATGTATCAAATAACTTYTAACTACAAACTTCCATAAAAGTTCAAGTWAGTTCTTTTGAATTCAYGTTTACCATTATATAAACAGCAATYAGTGAGAAAAGCACCACACTAAACTGTTCACAATTTGCTGTGGAGKTTAGAACATGTGAGTTGTTTACAGCTCCCACTTTCATGAGGAGCACACAAGAAAATAATGCCAACCCTTTCTTTGCATTTCCTGGCTCATTCTGTCATATCTCAGCTCTAACACAGCTTATGTAGGTTACACCACAACACTCAAATTTCAGCTTTTAGAGCACRTTTGTGGTTATACCACATATTTCCTGTAGAAGCTCTTGTTTGTAGAGGTTCTGACACACATCTGCTGCTTTCACCTCATTTGAATGTAGTGCATGGTAGAATTTGAAGTCATGAAACTCAAAATTACATGGATGAAGTAAAACAAAAAGCTGTTAACCAGTTACACTCTTRTATAGTTACAACCCCAGCTACATGCACTGATTTCTGCACAAAAGGATTCTAAAGACAGAAACTCTGATTACCTATGACTGTCCATCACAGAAACATGTACTTTGTCAAAAGCAATTCTTAGTTTTGCATCTCTACAGCAACTTTTGGAGAGACTGACATTTATTTACACACACTTCACCACTCCACCCAAGCCCCCAGTGATAAATTAAAAAAAATTTGTGGGTCTACAATGCTCATTTGACAATTCACTGAATTCAATYTGCTGGAAAATCTAAGTGCTATGTATTACTGTATCCAATTAAACAATTCCTCATAAAAAATCCATTTCTAAGGTCGCACAAAATAAAAATTTTAAAAACTCMAAACTCAGTAAATGCACTCAACATAGAATTAATTTACTGGTAAATTGGAAACAGACTTTTTAAAAACCAGCACGATCCATTGCATAAAAGATGAAGAAAAAAACAACCCAAAACAACCCTATCCTTTCAAAATGTGAGATCAGCACAACCAATTCAGTTGTGAGTTTTGCARTTCTGAAAATTTTCAAGGAAAAATACAAATAAATTCATATACACCGGGTTTCAGAGCTGAACTTCCTCAAACTGGTCTTTGCTCTACACATTATGAGCAGCAGCTCACCCCTCATCACCTGCTTCCCAACATAAGGAAAGCAGAGTGGAACACAAAACTGTAAGAGATGTTTGCAGCAGAATATAACGGCAAATGTTCCATGTATTATTCTTCAAATCATTTCTCAAAAAATTAACACTCAAATTTGAACTATAACACATGTCTAAGTGAACAGATGATGAAACCAACATAACAYTTGCAAACCAGAACTGTGATCCTGTCCTCCTGCCTCCCCATAGTCTCCGYGGTGTCTTTGGAGTAAAGCTCCAGGAACAACCACCCTGTACCCATAAAACACTCAGCATAGCAGGGTCCCTGCAATGCCAAGGGACACAAAGATAACAGACACAGAAGAGCCATGCTGTGAAACTAAGCCAGAAGAATATTTAAAAATCATTTGTTGCCCAGWGAAAGGAAAAGCAACATAAACGTGTATGCTGCTGCACCACAGACATCTGAAAATGGTAAAGTCAGTTTTCTGCTCACAAGTCTGCACAAAGCAAGTGAATGAAACCAAATCCAAGCAAGCAGGGAAGTTTGAAATAGATGCTCTTTATGGTCCCTTCCAACCCAAGCCATTCTGTGATYCTGTGAAACAGAGAAGCATATGAATTGGCTAACCAACACACTCTTGATTCCAATGWGTATAACTCCTTCAGCAAGATACTAAAAATTGCACCCGGAGGGAGGAAAAACAAAGAAAAAAAGGCTTGGAGAAATGGACATGCACCACAACATTATTCAACATTTAAGAGTGTGGTTTGAGAGCACACTCACATCCCAGCCAAGTGCTATATTTCTCTACAAGAGAACAATTGAAAGCTGGAAACTAATGGCAGCGATCAACCCTGCCAATCTGAAGTTGTTCCATTCATTGTTTTGGATGTGTCAKAGGGACAGCATGCAGTCTAAATTCACATGACCTTCTCATTCTCCTATSCAGACACTAACAGCAACCCAGCTAGATTTCACTTTAGCTGTTTTTCATGCATAAATGAATGCAGATGCTTAAACTGAAGAGAAGTTAGCTACAGGTAACTGCTACTAATTCCTCATGTAGCAATTAAACTACTTTTTAGCCAAAGGGACAAAAGCAACTAGCCACTAGCAAGGGTATCCTAAATGCTACAGTTTTCTTCATCCTACCTGTTAAACCAAGCAATCTAAGTAATCCTTTGGCAAAGAAAGGGTTCCAAGAATCTGACATGAATTATGAAAGTAATTGTAWAGTGCCAACTGTTCTGTAGATATTTGATTAGGAAGCAAAGCCATACATACATGCAAGTCTGTAAATATTAAAAACATTTACAGTGACAAAGAGACTTAATTTTCACTTCAGCCTCAAGCAGAAGCCTTACTTGACTAAAAACTTTTTTTAGCCTTACTTGACTAAAAAGTGAGCCCACAGACCATTTCCACTTCAGGATAAAAGTACAYGGTACAACACTAAGACTTAAACACTGACTTTGGTTCTTACTGTCCTGAGGGAGACTACGCTGGAGTTTCTGTCTGAGCCAGTCTTTATGCAATGAGTTGAGTCACTGATTTCAATGGGATTACTCATTTCACAACCTTTGTAGGGACTTGCAGCCAACTATTCAAAAAATCTGAGCCGAAAAAAGGTTCATATTTTCTTTTTAGTCACCTTCATAATGTACAGGTTTTCAGACTAAGCAGCCCTGTATGAAGTGAAAAAACAGCTTCTTGCACTTGCTAATAATCTCCACCTACAGACCAGCACTCCCCTTTGCAGAGGAATCAATCCATGTGTGCTTTCACACTGATGAACAGCCACAGGAACAGTCATGGTGCTCCAAGAAATGAAGAAACAGAAGCACTCTGGAAATGCAGCACCTTCCTGGAATCTTACATCAATCACATCTAACAATAAGCTGCCAAAACAGGCCTGAACACGATATCAGGCTTATGATCACAACAGCATTTGCCAAAAACCTTCCTGGTGAAACCCTGCAAGTTTTGTAAATTCTGTGACACGACAGATTTTGCATGTGAGCTTGAGTCACGAAATAAGAGGGGACACTGCATGCCTGCAGTGACCGGAGTTACATCACAAGCTCCCCAATAAAACTCTCCATCAAGACTTGCTGGTWTCAAATAAAACCATCTGAGAGGCTCAGAAAATAACAGGCCACATGAGTAAACTGATTTAACAGGACTAGAAGTTGAAAACTTCTGCTATCTAAAAACTCTTTCTGGGCAAAGTGAGTGAACTGGGCAGGAAGTTGTGAACCTCTGCTGCAGGTGTCACCAGCAGAGTCACCCAGCTGCCTCAGCACYGTGCCACAAACACCTACCGAGCTGAATCAGCTCTGCTGCCATGACCTGGCACTTCCCARTCCATGACTGATACAGCAGTAACTCCACCCATGCCGGCTGCTTTGAGTAATTCCCAAAACTGCCGAGGGATTTTGCCTGGGGAAACGAAATAAAGTGTCTCCTCCCATCAATTCAACTTCTTATGGAGTGAGCCCAACAGATGACCTGATGGATGTCCAAGCAGCTTTCCCACTTTCTTCACAACAGGAACCCTTATCCCAACTAGCAACAACTACAGAAATGCCAGTGCCTTACCCAAGCAGACAAACTTCTGTTTCCAAAGCTCAAAATAAAAAAATTTTAAAAAAATTTAAGAAGAGATGGAAAAACTCTGTTCTAGACAGACACCTCTAAAAACACACTTATGCTGCGATCATGTAATTTATCTTAATCTGAGCAGTTAATTAAAACTAGGGGTTTAGAAATACATCATTGTAGCATTTTTTAGCCCATTCTAGTCTGCCTGTCAATATTTGTAGCCTAAACAAGTGGTTCTAATCATCTTCCCTTAAATACCTACTGTCCTATAAAGTAGTTTATGATTTAGAGTTTTCACTGAAAGGCAGAATAACACTTCTCCACACCTTCAAGAAAGGCAAAAGCATCACTGTTGCAGGTTATGCAGTTTTAACTGCAAAATAGCTTTTTCTTATGTGAGCCTGAACAAAGTTCATCCATGCAGCTACCAGACTKTAAGTAAGTGATATTGTAATTAAGGAGTCAAAACAGTCTGTAAGCCAAYCCACATGGAGCACTTTTACTGAACATTAATGGATACTTCAGACTGAAAAGTATAAACTGCTGAATGTGTATCATGGGATGCTGAAAATGGATTGTTAAATATGATCTTACCTCTTCCCACACGTTAATTATGACTCAACAGAACTACACATAATAACAAAGGTACGCAAGGACTTACATATTTACAAGTATCAGAGCGTAATTACTACCTTGTCTAGGAATATGTATTCATCACAGACTGATGTTAAGATAATAGTGCAGAGCTACAAGTGCCTGACTCACACATGGGAAGGGTAACCATAAAACACAAAAATATTTTAGGGATTTACTTAAAACTTCCTGCTAAATTTATAAAGTAAATATGACATTTTACTACTACATACAGATCTAACTGGGAAAAAAAAGAGCATAGTTTCTTTAAGGAAATATTCAAGTTCTCTCTAATTTTGGTAGCCCCCTAATGTAAACTCTTAATTACAAACTTACACAAGTTCTTATGTTTTTGTTTTTCTTTTTTTTTTAAATTAGTATTATTGTTTGTTTGGGTTTGTTTGTTTTCAGTAGTGTCAGGTCTTGGTTACATAACTTCCTGGGAAGCAGGCTGACACATTGCACAGCACTGGCTGCCAGCTACATGGAAATCTTTGAGTGGCTTTTTCGGGCTCTCAGTGTGATACACATCTTTGCAAGGAAGCCTTTCACTTCATCTTCTTTCAAAACAAGATTGAGACACTGGGGATGCCTCACCTGTTTCTTCAGAATTCCCTTGTTGTGGTAACCTAATATTCCAAGAAAGAAARCTTCCAGCAGGCAGGAATGAGTGACCTGCAGCTAAATCCATCAGCAGCCACAGTCAGACGCTTCACAGACAGATGTGGGCAACCATGCAGCAAAAGTAACCTGCCGCATGGATAAACTGCTCCTCAGGAATCCTGCCCTCTTAATTCAACTGTTACATTATTTCACAAAATATATTGCCTTTTATCCCTTACAAGTTTCATTGTTAGTTAATGCAGATTTGATTTTTCATCATTGTGAAAGTGTGCCATACTTCCTAAATCAGACCTTATTTTACTTTTTACTTCCACAGTTATATTTCTCTAAGGAACTCCTCTGAAAGAAAAATGTGTTATTCTAAACCTATTTCCATCATGAATAATAAAAACCAAGATTTCAGTGGCGACCATAACCTATAAATCGGAGAAGTCAACAGAAGTTTAGTGCTTACAGATGTATTTCAYCATGCTTGTACCTTGCATTTCAAAGTCCTGCCTTATCAAGACATTACAGCAACTTCCATTCTTACAGATAACTGCATGCACCTTAGCAAGGACCCTGGGGCTAGAAAACCACTCCTCTGAAAGATGGATCAAGTACTGAAACTCAATTTACCTGAAAAAATACTCACCAGTGCTAGCACAGTTACTCAATAATTTCCAGTGATGTATGAAGTGTATGTAAAGGACACCAAAATTATTTCATTTTCTCTCAAATTTCTGCAACTCTATGGATCATGAGAAAGGCTATAACAGTGAGAGAGAAGTTATTCTGTTAAAAAATGCTGTTGCAAACTTTTTCTAAAATTGCCATGGGGTAAACAGGACCCAAGGTTTAAGATACTTTCTGACTGCTTTGATTAACATTTTCCTCTGCTGCCAGCAAGAAGTATATTGCACTTTATTTTTTAAAATAAAAATTTTTTAAAATTTTTAAAACTTTTTATTTTTTAATGTAAAAGCATGTGATTTCCAGGATTCTCACCTCAGCACAGCTGAGTGCAGTCCAAGCTTCATTCTAGTCAACAGTGAAATTACAACGAGATTGCTAAGCCACATATATTTATTTTCTGTAACTTAGGCTTCTCTTGCTTTTCTCTCCTTTCTTCCTTCAACCCACTCCACTCCCCTTGCTACAACACCATCAGCCCCATCCCACCCATTAAGAAATGGAAAAGATACAATTTTAAAACTAATTTCTCAACAGGGCTTTTCTACTTCCCAAATGGAAAAACGCTCCCCTAAGGTCATGTAGAGCATGACTCTCTACTCCCTTACACAGAAATCATTGTTGACCACAATCATTTGGCATCAGCCACATGTTTACTGTTTGCCTTCCGAACACCAAGATTAGCAGAGCCCTCTGAACTTTGTGCCAGTCCACCCTCAGGATCATAAGGAAATTTCCTTAATCACCTCCAGGGCATTGGAGGAGGAAGCCAGGTAGGACCCCAAAGGCCTGGGGCAAGGCACAGATGCACCCAGCACGTCCAAGCTCCGTCCTCAGGTTCATTTAATTCACTACATACAGCACAACAAACCACAACACACAACACCACAACAAAATAGGCTGGATGTTATTTTTTTTCTTTTTTTCCCAATAGGTTTATGTCAGCATGGCATACAAAAACTTGGAGCAAGGACCAATTTTTCCCAGCTCTCTGAAAAGAATTAGACACATAATCATTCGTTGTTTTSAGCACCTCAGTGCTCCAGAGACAAAATAATTTGATACTATGTTAAAATAAATGATCTAATGAAAGAAAAAAAAAGAAAGAAAAAAGAGAAAGATACAGAAAGAAAGTTTAAGAACAGAGACATGTCACATCTTCATTCTATATTTTTGTAAGATCTGCAGTAGACTCCTAAGACCAGTGCTCCTCAMCATCACGGCTTCTAAAGTACCATATTTCCTTTAGGAATATATGCCTCCACAGCTGTGAACTTCAACTTTCAGCCTCAATGAGTGAACGACTATAAGACATTTGTCCTAAACTCTTAAATTCCTATTCCACACAAGAATATATAGCCCAAGTGCAGTATTAACCAGGAAAATGTAAAAAAGTATGAAATTCAAATTCAAATTCAAATCATGGAGAATTTCAGGCCAAAGTAATCATCAGTATCAGAGGGGGAAAAAGCAATCGAGAAATGATACAGACAGTTACAATTATTTATTACTTGAAGACTTTCAGTTCCTGAGATTAAAGTACTCTGAAAACAGACAAGATCTAGCGCCTATTTTCACATAAAAWTTTTTTAAATGTCACGAGATTAAAACCAAGATACATTCAGTAACTCACTTTTTTCCTGTTCTCTGCTTAGAAAAACAACTCTCCAAATGGTGAATGGTATATTCTGCCTTTCAAAGTRAGGTAGGTCACCTAAGCTCCCCAGAGAACACAGCAACTTTGATGATCAGTATTTCATTTACACTTTGCAGAGGCTGATGACAAAATGCACACCTGCAGCTCTAAACACACATGAATTAAAGGCACTGGATGCCCGCTCCTCTGATATTCATCAGACTGGCAGATGGGACAAGGAGATGATTCACCCTCTTCAAACAGCATTAACTGTGCTATGAGATAACACTGATTCACTATATCCTTCTCAATTAAATAAAAAAAAGGAGGAAAAATATCTCTCTCTGCCTGATCTTTGTCTCMCTCTCCTCTGACTTCATATATGATATCTGTACTGCAAACAAATCAACCAACAGATGGATTCCCTGTAAATTCTCCTCTGTAATATTTGGCACAAATATTGATATTGCAAAAGGGTCTGACTTTCACTATACCCCAAGTTAACTCCCTTTGGCCTGATTTACTTCTCCACARTCATGTCCCTCCATTCCTTCCCATAAACACACTGCCAAAGGGCACAAAATGCAATGGTTGTTTTCTGATGTGTAAAAAATGCATCCTTAACTACATGCTTGTATTTCTCTCTTGTGCACTGAGTTTCTCAAGTCTTTTTGCCTTCTTTTGCCTAGCCTTACTGTCTGAGCATTCATACATAAAATTATGCTCTTAAAGTACTTTTCAAAGTAATGTGATGAAGAGTCAGTCCTCAATATTTCAATCTGTAAGCATGCTGAAAACAGGCAGGGAYGTTCAATGTTCATATGGCAGTGTCCTAACATGGTTATCCACAGTCCATCAACACAAACACAAACAGGACAGTTCTCCAGTGTTAAAGGGTTTTCAAGTGACACCTCATGAAGCTTAAGTAAGGATTTGCAAACTCCTCCAAAATCAGTAAATAAATTTACTGACAAAGTAAATTGGAAAGCAGTATTGACACAACTTTTCTGGCCTCAAGAATGGCTATCTGGAAAGAGAGATACTGWCACCCCAGTTTGTGGCATTTTCTCTGGTGAGGACACGTTGATTTGCTTTCCCTTCTGAGGAGAGAAAGCAAAATTAATTTTTTTGCTAAGGATAATTGTATAGCTGAGAAATAAATCTATTTATCTTCTTTCTAAATGGAATTTTAATCCAGATGTTTTGGCTTTAATTGTTAAGGCCAGAGGCTCAGCAGGTTACAGTCACTAAGATGTGAGCTGTTGCACTTGGAATTTTAAATAATTAATGAGTAACAGCAGCTGAAATCTGCATGAGAAACAWCACCCTGAAATAATTATTGTGCTTGTGTGCTTCTTCAAATATGCTTTCAAGAACTYGTGCCTGGTAGTTGAACATTGTCTCATTTTATCTAAATCTTAAATGTCATGTGCTAATGTTGTTTTCCCAGTCTTTATCAGGGGTACATTCAAAGCCAATATAGAAACAGTCATTACTGAATAACTATTGAAAAGAACAATGACAGACCCAGGGGAAAATTTCCATTTGAACATGAGAATGTTCTAAATGTACACAAGACCATTATCTCCCCTTCTTTCATTAAAAAGAAAACCAGACTGTTTATTTCATGTTAAAAGGAAGACAAAAGTATATGACAGGCCAAACACTCATTTTTTCAGCATGGTTTTCGATGCAGTTCACCATTTATCAGTGTACAAAAGAAAAAGATAAAAAATCTGGCAACATATCAAAACATTGGAGTAAGAAAATACGGTTTCAATAGCAGTGTATTGACTTTCAATCATGATTACCAAAATATACCTCAAATCCCCTATATGATTAAAAGTTGAGTAAGTCTGTGTGTAATATTTGCAGCACCCATCACAAAAATATCTTTTTCTTGAACAAATTGCACTTATTAACTATTTTATTGTTAAATAATTTTTTTTTTAAAGAAAATGTTTCAAATTCCATCATTTGTGACAAAGTCCACAGCCTCCAACCAAGAGGGGATTTCCAGACAGTACACAAAGATGGAAAGGATGTTCCTTCCCTAGAGGTCTTGCAACGTCAGTAGGCAGAACACATGGCCAGGAGGTAAACCTTTCTGCCATATTACAGATCCAGAGCAAAGGCAGACATAAGTTAAGGACAATACATAAAAAAAGTTACTTACAGCCCACTTGAGAAGCTCTGACAGACATTAGAAAACTAAATCCAGAGTTGTTAATCTGGAAAGCTACCACGTAATGCTGAGGTTTGTAATCACAACACACTCCTTTCTTATTCTACAAGTGCTTCATGGACTTCAAGTTCTGCCATCAGTCATGCAAAGTAACACTCCAGCTATGATGACACAGGCAAGCACATGATTTCATGCCAGAACYCCATCAATATACAATGAGGTTGTTTCTCTGACATCCTAGGTCTTCACTCAGGCAACTTTGTCCCAGACACAGAAAATGCGAACTATCAAGCTCAAGCTTATCACAAGACAGAGTGGAAACCACTGCAGCAACCCACTCCCTGCCTTTTTTTTTTTCCTAAACAGCTATAGCAGAAGGTCACCCATACCATGAGATAATGAGCTTGTGATTAGCACACTCACACAGGATGTGGGAAACCAGGGATCATTTTAGATGATACTGAAGGGAAAGATCAGTCTGGCTTGATCACAGGATAACTGTGAGTCACCAATGTGATCTGGCAAGGGGAAAATAGATTAAAAAAAGACAGACAAACAGACCTACATTGTGTCATGAGGGAGTATTTCCAGCTAAGAGAGGGAAGAATTAAAGTCATCACGCTAGCAAACACCAGCTGAATACAAGGYACAAGTCTGGTCAGCTGTATTTAACAACATGAATTTTTTACTCAAACAGATGCRAAGATGAGGGGAGCAATAGGAACCAATTAGACAGAGATAAGACTAAAAGCTCATGACATGTCAARGCTAAGTAAAGCAAAGCTAAATGAGTGTTGGAGGAGGAGAAAATACATGCTGCCCACATATAAATCTACACTGAAAGTCAGAGTATTTCTAAACATCAGGAGAGCAGAGCTCTGGAAGAACCAGAGGGGAATAGAAAACCTCGCTGGGTTCAAGACAGAAACCAAGAGTCTCACCACTGTATTTCAGGGACTGCATGAATGGTGTGGTTCTCACCATTCATGACCAGCCCCAAATGACACAGGCCACTCCTTTTTCCTGGGTATATATCAATCCATATTTCTAAACAGTGTACCTGGAGCACWGGGGAGGGAAGGGGTGGGTCAGAGAGGGCCTACCTTTTTCTGAACCTGTTCACACACTGACAACTGACTTTAAAGTAGGATAAAATAATCATAGCCCCGGGCAAAACAAAATCACTGAACGGGAAATACTCTGGAAAGGGGAAGCAGAAATTAAATACGATAGCTTTTAGCCAGCTGGACTTCACTGGCATGTGGGAYAGTGAACAAACAGACTTTATTCCCCACTCTGAGCTCATCCACTTTATCCTGCAAGGGATCAGTGTAAGTATGGGAAAACTAACTCTTTGCACAAAGGCATGCCTTTACTGAAGAAAGGGAACATCACTCTTGCTCAACAGCCTCTACCTGAGCAGCCCGCTCCTTGCAGCAGGATACACAGCTCTGAACCCTTTGGGAAAGAGCTGSAGCTGATCTCCATCCCAACCACAGCATGGCAGGGTCTTGGCTAACCAGCTTTTCTGCAAGTTTGTGAGCATTGGCCCTGAGGAAAAATCTGGGACATACACAAAGTCCACCTCTGCCCTCCACAGCTCCAGAAACCCGAACAGCAGCAAAACACACTTTGTTTGGATGGATACAGATTTTCARGAGCCTTTGCTCATTGGCTACATTGGGTAATATTCTGAGACACCTAATTCTCAGAATTAGACAGAGTAGGGCCTTCATACAAGGTTCTTCAAGTGTCTTTCACCCGTTTCCAAAACCATTTACAAACCGGCTGCTCTTCTCATAACATTCCTCTAAGACTATGATCCAAAAGAGTCCTTAAAATCGCCTCCTCAAACACTCTGCAGTAAATGCCTCGCCATGGAAATGCAATAATGAACAATATTTCCACAGTCTATGACTGAAACTTTATATCACATATACATAGAACAAACTATATAACAAACACTTCCAGCAGTTTCTGTGTGCATCACATCATTTGCTCAATCCATAAAGGAACTTCTCATCTCTTTCAGAAAAGAGATATTGAGCTGATCTGGCTGAATTCTTTACTTCCTCAAACAACAACTGTACCCAACCTACTAGCATCCAACTCTTAATTCACCTACAGCACTTTCAAACAACAACTACTCATGGCATAAATGCAGTCATTAATACAAGTTACTACACCTGAATCAAAACCTGCCATTTAACACTTACATGAGTTAGCTATGAGTGAAAGCAATGGGTCTTTTATTTACCACACTATCATACTTAAACYAGCTTTTATTGAATTGCAAGCAATTAAGTCATACTGACAGGTTTTAACTAATTTATATTACATTTTTAGGTAGAAATTTAGCTTCTTAAGTTAGCAGTTAGATTTGAGATGTTGCAGCTCCCAAATGAACAGTCCTTTCTTTATTTCAACATTGCCCAGTTGTGTCCCTAATATTTAGTCTGTGTCATTTTCAGACCTTAAAATAATTCTGAATGACCAAACTTGCCCTTACTAAGCTAATGTTACTGTTTTAATCTGTACCTTCTTTTGGTGCATCCAGTAACACTAATGCATTACTCTTTATAAGTATCTATTAGTAAATCCATTCCCAATTTGTATTTAGGCATCTGCCAAAATTAATGGCCGTGTCCAAAACAAAAATACAGCAATGATAGGGACAACAACAACAACAACAAAGTGTTTTCCCCATTCACTATCTTGTAGCACACGATATTCACTCAGAAAAAAACACCCTGATCAAAAACACAGCTCCACCCCCAGAACCACAGGCTTCACAGTATCTAGCAAGGATGTTTGAAAACACAAGCTTAAAGCACTGCAGACTTTCTGTTTGAAGCCAAGCAAAGTGGAAAGCAATTATCACCAGCACTGTTTTGGGKTTTTTTTTAACATAGTTGCAAGTAAACATTTCATCAGTTTGGATATATCAGAGTGCACTTTTTTCACTTCTAAATGCAATTAGAAATGCACATAAATTTCCCTTATCTTGCCAACTACATCATATAAATAGCCAGTCCTAATGCACTTAAAATGTCACCAGATATTGGARGTCTGCTAAAACAGAGGAGGATTGSAGATYATACCACAAATGCTCTCAAATCCCATGTGAGGAACAGGTGAAAGCAGATGATAACAGAATCAGATGCACAGTGATGGTGTGTCCAGTGGGACTGGAACATGCACAATTTCATGGACAAGTGGTGTCCCAACATCACAGAAACAAGGGCACCTAATAGGTCTGTTATCGATTACTATTTTGCTCATTTCATGTCAAAACACTCCAGCAAAACAGTTTTCTTGCCCATCACTTGTCTACCATCTGCCCAGGGCAAAGTGCACATACCCAAACAAATCCAGAACACACAACTTTTTCACAAAGCAGTTTTTTCATGCTCCACTCCCCACAACTGCCTGATCTTATACTGTAAATACAGAATTTGCAAGCAGAATGAAAGCTTCTCTCTTTGCCAGAAGCACATTATGTATGTACCACAGCAATGCCACTCAGCAGTTTTATCAGCCTGACCTACAATTTCTTGCCTCAATTTCCAATGTACAGAGCTTTAATTTTCTGTTTCATGTGAACCAACACTACATTTGTGACTTGCTTATTTCTGGCTCTTTGTTACAAACTTCTCTTAGGATAGCAAGCACAAGAATCTCTCTAATGAGGGGTTCATCTTGCTCTTTAGGACAGGGGTTGAAGTAAAATATTTAAGCACATCTTTTCGTTTCTAATGACAGCTTAATTTTTAGGATAATTGAGTGATACCAGACCTCATAAACACCTGTGTAGATCATAAATCACTACAAAAATATGGTCTCTAAAGAGTGGCAATTTTTTGTTGCAAGGATTGAAATCTTTTCAGTAACTTCAAAGCACAGGGCTCCCAACAAAATACAAATATCAGTAACTTCAAGCATTTCTAAATTGCAGCATTTTTTAAACTGAGAAAACTTAAAATGCTTAAAAATTGCATGACAGGCAAATTCTTTAACTGACACTACAGGAGTTTTTATACAAACAAAATGYAATTATAAGCTGGAATTGAGTCAACATATTCTAAATCAATGCCTCCCTCAATAAATTAAAAAAAAATTAATCACAAAATGACTCAATACCASAAAAGGACATATACAGAATAACTTTTCTATCTGTTTATTATCTGTTTAAAATCAGTGTGCCAACAAATCTTAATGTCTTAAAATCTTGCTTTCATTTGATCTTTTTCATTTAGGTGGTCTTTTCTTATACAAGAAAGGCCACTGAAGGTCATCATATTTGTTTTTATCAAGAAGACACTGTAAAACCAGTTTTTACACATGTGCGTGCCAGTATTATTGCTGTAATGCATGAATGATTATGAAATTACTTAACTGCCTTCTTTTCAAAGCCCTGGTTTTTCCTTTCAGGTTAAAGTACAGAGCTGGCTGATTGCAAAATACGTTTAATCATTTGTCCATCTTCAAATGTAATATTCTACAAATATTGTATTTGCATGTTAATCTTTCATTTGCAAAAATAAAATATTTACTAAACTGAATAAGAGGAAAACATGATTTTACACTTCACAAGAAAAGCATAAAACCAGATTCCTAAAATGTGAGAGGTACAGACATTAGAGATGAAAGTAAGAACTTATGTATCTAAAATTTACTGCAGAGTTACCATTTACTATTTATTTTTTAAAAGCATTTGACTTTTCCCTCTACATGCATTTTTCAGTCTCAGTTTAGAAAATGCCAGTGTGATTTTGGAACACACGTAAGATTGAGTTAAAAGGCTGACAATGATTTGCCARCTATTGTGATCTTTTTCCTAAGGTATTTAAGTGTTACTGCAATTAAACACTATTGGGAGCATTAAAATAATGAGCTAATTATACATGCCATTCAAAATATTTTGCGGAAACTGTATTTCTGATTCATTCACTGCTGATAGGATGGCTACTGGAACATTTCTAAATTGTAGAATGGATCTCTACAATCAGTTTAGCTACTGGTCCTGTAGAAATATTCCATTAAATATATTTCTTACTTTACTCCCAAGTGGCTTTTCAGATTCTAAATAACAATGCAGTTAATAAAAATGAGTATTTGTACAGTTCTATACAGGACAAAACTAAGGACAACTATTATCGCATGACAAAATTATTGTGACACATGATGAACAGAGCAAACATTGTTCATCCATAACAGAAGTTGGAAAATTATATATCTAAACTAGTATTGCAAGTGGTGTTAATGTTAAGATCCAAGAAACACTAAATTCCCCAGTAAGCCATTGTAAACTCAGTATTCAGCATCATACCATCAGGTTAAATTTCTTTGCTTCTTACTACATACAAATCAAGCAAGTCTCAGTTTTACTTGGTTCTCACTGCATTTGGTGGTTGCTGGTGTTTTCTATAGACAACCTAAAATTATGAGTATTAAGGGGATACCAAATGGTGATTAGCAGAAAAAAAAGCCACTACATGGTTGGAGAAGTTGTAAATGCAGATTAACAGTAGCAAAA
>NW_026623301.1:1257374-1260490 GCF_030028575.1 Malurus melanocephalus | reverse complement strand
AAACTTTTCACACACCCTCTCACTGACACCAGCATATGCATTACTTGTTACTATCAAGCTAAGGGCAAGATTATGGAACTAAATCAATACAAAAGAGAACCCAGGGCAAAGCCCAYTGGCCATAAGCAGGACACCAATATAATCACTAACAAACATTAGATCAAGCCAATATAATTATTGAACTTACTGTCACTTTTGCTGTCACCTTCTTGCAAATTCCTCCCTCACACACGCACAGGGAGCACAAATCACTCTAGAAGTGACATCCTGTTCCTAACAGGTTTATTCCCCCAGGTCACATGCAGTCCCAGCTTATTCATCACCACATTCCCAACATGCAGGTGCTCCATCCTGTGACCAGCATGCGCTCATCACCTGCAGATGGACAGCAACTGGGCATCCAGAAAAAGAAGAGCAGGAATGGGATTATGCACAGGTTACCAAGTCTGAAGGATCACTGGGAAAGAACATCTCAGCTCAGCCTATTTCTATTGTTTGTTAGCCTGCTTCTACAGTATCTTGAGATRTATACCTGGATGTCATTTCTGGGCATATGGAGGAGAAGATGGTGATTGGGAATCACCAGGAAGGATTTACAGAGCTTAAATAATGCCCAACCAGTATGATTGCCCTCTGTCATAAAATGACAGGATTTGTGGATGAGAGCTCATTGGTGTCATCCACCTCGATTTTAGGAATACTCAACAATCTCCCCCGCAGCATATTTGCGCCTAACATGCTCTAAGCCACAGTGGATGGGTAAACTACTAGCTGATAAAAAACCCCAAACATGTCCATCATTAGGCTCAAACAGCAGCTCTTAATAGTTTACAATCTGCCCAATGTTACAAGAGGTTAGGGGCCCTATCCTGTTTAATTTCTTTTACAGTGACCTGGCAGAGCACAGAGTGCACTCAGTAAGTCTACACACTATCAGGTGTAGAAGACACACCGCAGGGCAAGGCTGCAATTCAGAATAACTCAGGGCCAACAAAAATGCCTTGAGAGCATAGCCTGAGGACCAAGTTACTGAGGAAGCTCTGCTGAAAACAAGCTGGACATGAATCAGCCATCTACCTGGCAGCAAGGAGAGCTAACAGCTTCCCAGGCTCTGGAAAGCGAAACACAGCCTGGGACTGAGGGAAGGTGGACTGAGGGAAGCAATTCACGCCCAATCCTTCACTCTGGTATGTGCACTGCCAGCTCTGCTTTTGGATCCACACTACAAAATGCCAGCTAAAGCTGGAAGTTCAGTGGAAAGCCACAAAGACAGCTGTAGGCTGGAACACATCTCCCGTGAGCACAGGCTGAAGACACTGGGATTGTTCAGCCTGGGGAAAGMTTTGGAGCACCCAGYATCAAATTTTCAAYAMCTAAATTATAAAAATGATGAGGCTGGGCTTTTCACCAAGGTGCATGGGGGCAGAGCAACATCAACTGAGATCTGGGAAGTTATAAATATATATTAAATAGGGGGAAAAGAAACAAAGTCCCTAATGGTAGAATATAARCTGCAGTTAAGAATTCTGAGTACGAATGCTATTCAGTGCTTTACCACRTAACTCCATTAAGACATATTTTTGTTGTTATTGTATGTTGTTCGTGGCCTCGCTGAGGCTAATGGACAAAATATTATTCACAGGGATGAAACATGCAAACCTTTTATAATAAAAGGCCAATTATGTTGCAAARTAGCTTTCATTACTTCTTTCTCACTCTTTCCAGGGGCACAAAAAATTATGGCTCGTGGCTGTAATTTCAACCTTCAGCTGGAACCAAGTATTTTCCTATGSTGCTTTCATTAATAAAGAAGTTTGTGGCATTCAGGAGTTAGAATTAAGAGGAGAGAAAAAACAACCAGCCAAAAAAAAMCCCAAACCCAAWAACCACACCACATACAAAGTTTTTTACCACTGAAGGAGGAGAATAGAGTATTTCCCAACCCACTCTACAAGTCAGCCAAAGTTGAAGATTAGCTTTCCAACACCAATAGCCCTGCGTTCAGTTGAAAAGCACCTACTAAAATTTCCATTAAAGCAACCATTTTTCCACGTGAGCCTATTATGGGTTATTTCCAATTTGACAAGAGTATYTTTCTGAAGAACAAAAACAAAGCCAAATTACTGCCTATCCTCCAGGTGAACAGTGCTGAGTCAGACTATGCTGATGACAGCTGTGTAGAAACTTATGTGCATCTCTTTTCCAGGAACAAGTCAGGGCAAAGAAATAGTGAAGATAAAAGATAACATACAAAAAGAAAAAAAAACAGGTCAGGCAGTTTCTATTTGTAGAAGCCATGCACTTTAGTGAGAAGTCCCTCAATATAGTAACTTCCAACATTTGAGGGAAGAATCTAATAGTGAAAGACAAAAAGAGCTAAAGCACAAGATAATTGCAATTGTTCTCCCTTAAGTCAGTCCCAATTATATGAGCATGCATATTGAGCTAAAAAAAAAACTATTAAAAAATCCCTGTTTTCTTACACCAAGGCTGACATATGAAATGTGGAAAGGTTCTACCCACATCACCAATTTTGTTAATGTGTGAAGCACACCAGGCAACCATTTTCACCACTGTCCTTTGGTCCGCCTTTCAGGGATTGTGTTTTTTTCCTTTAAACTAAGCAATATAGAGATGAACATGCCCGGAATTGAATTGCTGACTGTTACTCAATGACCACTTCACTGAAGAGACAAACTAAAATAGGATCACTGTGTATCTTGACACTTGATTTTAATAATTCACAGGATTATGAGTTTAASTCCAATTTTAGCTCTCTAGAATGGTGTGAGCTATCAAAACATTACAAATGCAACACAGTAGGGGTCAGAAAGTTCCTATTACAATGATTATATCATTCTTTGTATCATTATATCCAAGGCACATGCCAATCTCCAAAGTTACTGTTTTGTGTGGTTTCAACAGTCTTTTATTCCCTTCATTCCCCAGCAGAACTACAGGAAACATTGGCCAGTTTTTTTCTTCACTTAGCTTCAGYCTTTGCTGTCATGATTTTCAGTGTAACAGGTCTTTTCTGGACACAAACTTGTACAGCCATCCTCCACAAAAGAAACAAAAAAAAAAAAACAAAAGACCAGCATAGGCACAAATTTGCC
>NW_026623301.1:1251242-1256885 GCF_030028575.1 Malurus melanocephalus | reverse complement strand
TGGTGGACAAGGTGAAAGTGACATTGTGAGGTTGGTGAGGAGACAGCAAGGACCACCTCCACCACTCAATGCACCCAACCAGCACTGCCAGCCTGAAGCCACTCCAGCTTGTCCAGCTGAATGATGTCCATCTATCAAGGAAAACYAGGAATGTCAATACCAAGCAGAAAYTAYAGGACAACTGTCCTTAGGGCTCCAAGGTTATTGTTATATTGGAAACTRTGATTTTACTATGATAGTTTTAATACCCTAAGTACAAAAATGAACAAACCTCATGATTGGCCTTTACCACTGTACCGCGCTTTGGCAAGACCATGCCCAGAACAGATGGAGCAGCTGTGACACTGTCCTCCAAAAGACTCTTAGACACCCAGAATACACCCAGAATACTAATCTAATAATTAGGTTCCTTCTAATCTGGAAACTATCATGGCACAATTTAAAACTGAAAAAGAAAAAGAGCAAAATTGGTAGGGCAAGGACAACTATAGAACAGCTATATTTCAGGGCTTTTCCAATTCTTGGAKGACAAATATATTCTTATTGAGATGACAGGCTGCTGTTGCACTACAAGAGTCCTTGATCTAATGTAATCCATTACATACAACCATTCTTTTCCATGGTATATATTTCATATTTATATTTCATGTATTCACAAGACCAGTCAAAATTCAAAAATACAGCCAAACAGCTTTAAGTCTGTCTGGTAGTATTGATCTCTCACACTGTCAAACTTCTTTTTTTTAAGTATCTGAATTCCAAAGAAAGCTGTAAACTGTCCAACTGCATTATTTTACCTGAATGTCCTGACTTCTGAATTAGAAGACGGCTACAAACCAATATATTTTCACTTGTGATCCAGAGATTTCAACTCTTTAGCAGAACCCAAAGATAATGCACCAGTTAAAAATATAAAAGACTACACTATGTGCCTGAATGAATTTTAGGAATATATGTTAGTGTGTATTTGCTTTGATTTTTCCCTCTCTCTTTCCAATCATAATAGTTAGGCAATAGATTCCCTCAGCTGGTAACTTCACCAATCTGGAAAGACCTGAATTTAAACACTTCAAAACATGTAAAATTTCCCTTTTCTTAAAAAAAAAAAAAAATAAAAAAAATACTAAGAATTGCAATTACACACCAAGAAATTTTACAAGTGTTGGAACAAAATTTAAAAAAAAGTCAGATTTAGAAAACATTTTTCCTTCCAATGTGCAAAACAAACCTAGTACAGCTGATACATTGATCAAGAAACTCCTCAAATATAAAGAAAAACCCCACTATTTTACTTTCAGTCATTGTGCATTGAAAAAAAAAAAATCTCTGATTTGATTGGTCATTCCAGAATTATTACTTTCCTTGTTTCTCCCCTTTGAAAGGCCTTCCAAAAGTTCCTGGGAGAAAAAAAAAAGAGTAAAATAAAAACCAATATTAAAGTAAATATTTAGAAAACTAACTTCCTCACTGAATTATTTCAAAATCACTTCAGGACAGAAGCAAAAAAAAAAACTGTCTGAAAATTTCCATGTTATTTCTTGTTTTTCTCTCACGTGCCTTTTGTGTGGGCTGTCCTGGGTTATGTCCAAGATTTACAGCTATTCCAAGCAACAGAACTGGGATTTCACAGTTACTGCAACTGATGCAAGAAGCCTCAGAGGAATGATCTCACTGTAATAACCAAAGAGTTCTCAACTTATTTTTAATGGAGCATTTTAAGAAGCATAAAGCTTCTTCCAGAACATGGAAGCCCAAAAATGTTAAAATCTGAATACTGTTGCCAGGAACTGTTTAAGTGCCTGATATTCAGAAATTCTTTAGCTACTAATAAATGTTCTTCATAGGTTTCGAATTCTTGAAAACAAATAGTAGTAAGCTGTATGTCAATCTCTACTGAAAAAGTTAAACTCAGGATGATCAACCTTTTACAGAAGGGTCAGTCTCTGCAAACCTCACTAGTAAGAAGATGACGTCTAGAAAATTGATGAGATTGACTGACATGTCTCTTAGACATCTAGAAAAAATGTTCTAAAAAACTCCAAAGCCAAATTCTGAAAACAACTGGCAAAGCAAGAAAACACCAGTACAATTTTTCTTCAAAGAAGTTAATAAGACTATTAATCATAAACATAACTCGCATCAAAAGTTTTCATTACCCAAAAGCCCATGCGACACGAGGATTTAACTAACATCAAAAGTTTTTATACCCAAAAGCCCATGTGACATGAGGATTCGAACAGGAGCACATTTGATATGTGTGATGATTAGACTGAAGAAYACATTTCTTTCGTATTGTTACCTAATTAGGTCCAAGGTGAGCACTTTGTGCAGAGTGCCCTGGAAAGTGGATATTAACTCAAGAAATATACAAATAAAGTGCTGGAGCATAGTGTTAGAAGTCTGAAATTCCAGTTGTACAAGAGATTTGAAGTATGTATCCTTTTTCTGATTCTTCTTCCACTGGTTACTAACTTTTTTTTTTTTTTTTTGCTTTACTACATATAAATTCAGGCCTCTTCAGAAATGACAGTTTCCTGCTGATTTTTTTTCTTGGATGCACCTAACAATTCTGGGCACMTTTCTGTCTTCAACAGAGTATTTTAAAGTACCCAGAAAAATTATTGTTTTACAAAAGATTATCAGCTGGCTCTATTTAAAACAGCAGTTCCTGACCTCCTGCTTTTCATCAACCTCCTGCTTTTCATCACTGCTGTCCTTCATTTAAGAGCCTCCCCTGAAAAAGCATGGATAACAGTTTCAACCTGACATCTTGCCTGAAAGAAAAATTATTCAGGTAATTAAACACCACAGGACCGAGCACTTCACCAATGATTCAGAAGACTGCTGTCCTTGAATCCATGGCAGAGTTTATACTTTAAACCTGTATKCAAGAGCAAAGTCTTAGACTGCAAAGTTTCCCGCCTTTTCCTCATTAAACACTGGTTAATTTTCCAGTGTTTTAACCAAAAAATATTAGATGCCATCTATATTAGTCCATAGACAGTGCTGACTATCAAAAAAAAATGTAATATTCTCATGTAAATTACATTAATTTAATTCTGGGAAGCAAAAGTTTGAACCAAGTGGCCCAGGTTCTAATAGATGAGCACCAATTTATTTTCATAGTTCTTCCTTCTAGCAGGTAAGGAGCTAACAGAAAACAGGTAGCGTTTGAACACTGAACAACTTCTGCTACCTACACTTCAAGGGAGTATGAGATGGATATTTCAGTTTATTCAGCCTTCTCTAAACTGTTTTTAAGTGTTTCTTTAGTCACAAAAAACCATGCAGCAGAGCAATTAGAGCTGAAACTATAAATATGTGTTCTGTTTGATGGAATAAATAACAGARGCGGCTATTTCGACCATATGGGTAATTTATACCAAGTACTGAACAAACCATCACAAAAAGAACAAACAAGAAATTATTGGATACAGAACAGTATTGAGACTCGCTCGGATTGCTCTCCTGCCTCATCCCACAATTACTGCTCYATGTACCTCCATCTGCAATCTAACACTCATCTTCTAACACTAATACTCATCTTCTCCAACTCTCTGAACTGGAAAGAAATGGATGCATGTCCCAGTTATGCTCTCAATTAGTGGAGTGACAAGTGTCAAGTCTTGGTTGTTGCCACATCTTGAAAACAGATATAATCCTTCCCTACACATGCAGGATACTTTGAGACTATGATTTCCAGAATTCTGYCAAGCTTGTCTTTAAAGAGGCCTTGTAGAACTAGAAATCCAGGTATCATAGGGGAGCTATCATTACCAGAAGTAAATCTCAGTGAAAGAACAATTTTGTCATGAAAATTTTCACAAACTCACAAAATTAAGCAATTATAAATATGAAACTATTTTAAGTAACATGCTGCAATTTGCATAATTAAGAATCTGGTGAGCTAAAATTCATCACAATAGTGATGCAACATTCACTACCTTATTGATATTAGCTATCATGACAGAACAGGGGCTTTGAAAGTCTGTGAACATTCTTCAGCTGTACAGCATGGTATAAATTCAATTTCTCTTCTTAATTCTCTACTTACAAATCCAGTGAAGTTGACAACACATTGTATTCATCAATTTCTCCCCACACAGTGAAAATTAATTTGAATCCATTTCATTAAGATACCACTCTTTGCCTTTTTCTTTTCATTATAAATATCAAGCTTTATTTTAAGTATATTATCTCTTAGCCTAATGCAGGAACACGGCTTGGAAAATTAGTATCCCTCAATATAACTCCTATGCGTGGGCCTTCGCAAACAAGAACTTGYCCTCTGACCATCTTATCAGTGATAACGCTTCATCAGCATTGATGTAGAATGCTTCATCTGGTTACCTATCTCCTCAGAGACTGAAAAGGCCCCTGTGTAAGGTCAAAGAAAGAACTAYAAACTTGGTCTTTGGTCAAGAACAAAGGCAACACTTCCACCCATGGGAATCCTTGAGCCACAGCTGCATGGAGAGAGCATTTTAGGGCAGCATCACTACAAGCTCCCTTATCCTGGTCCCCTCTAGGCAGTTACTGGTAGAAACTTTGGTAAACCAGGTGTGGCACTTGTAATGTTCTCGTGGTGTTCTTTGAAATTATTCAGAATGCAATCCATGACAGGCAGAGCTGATGTAAAACACAAATATATAACCTATGATGCTTGAGAGCTTTGATGGACTCACACCAGTGATTACTAATTGCTCTAAGGTGATTTAAAGATTTTAGAGRACTGTTTCCTACTTGACTGCCAACAGTAATCAGACCATTAACATAAACCAAGATGGTTCTGTTTCTCTGTTATTATTTACCCTGASTGTCAGGGAGCACTTCATCATCCTTCCAGTCAGGTATTTCAAGCCTTTGTACACAATCACCCACAATCCACAAGCTAAMTTGTTTGTATCTGTGAACTGGCAGTACTCCATACCAACAAAATTTGATTAGTCTCAGTTCTTTAAAAATTATTAGTGAATATAAAAGAAAAAAACAGTGCATTATGCATGCTATCACTCCTCGTCACCTGAGACTCCGTTCTGATTCCACTGAAGAGGGGTAAAACTTCAGTTTCTCCACAAGAAATTGTTATTTTCTCAGTTTCTTCATATTATTTCAATCTTTACTCCAAACGCAGCATCTGATATACTGAAGGGCAAAGGCGGTGCAYACAGGAAATACTATCAGGATGGACACACTTAAAATTACAAAAATCATGTTTACATTCTTTCCAAGGCAAATCATGCAGCGATTTTTAAAAGGTCTCCACAAGCGTACAAAAGCACTAAAACAGCAGGCTTTGCTATCGCCACAGCWCATCACACACGCACACGCGGAGACACAGTTATTTTAAACCCCGCCAAACGCTCCCCAGCAGGCGCACAGCCCTAGCACAGCCGGGGACACGCAYCACAAGCACGGCAACTTCGAGCCGAGCCAAGCCGCCGAGGGCGGACGAGGTGGCGGGTCCCGGGGACGCTTGACAGGAGCGTCCCAGCGGCACCTCGGAGGCGCCGSAGCCCCGTCCACACCTTCCCCACAGAAACTCCCATGGAAATCCCTGCAAGAGCCGGTGAGTGCCCCGCCGCGCAGGGGGCAGAGGTTGGATCACGGCGAGGGCAGCACCTGCCCGCTCCTCAGCTCTCC
>NW_026623301.1:1244987-1251140 GCF_030028575.1 Malurus melanocephalus | reverse complement strand
AAAACAAAAAAAGGAGAAGTTGTCTGTTTCTGTGTAAGGCTCCTGGCACGGCCCCGAAGTGAAACCGGAAGGCACAGTACCGACTCCGGGCCTCCTGCCCCGCTCCCGCGCGGTTATGTAAGGCACGGCCGCCCCGACGGAGGGGGAGCCCCGCACCCCYGGGAGACACCGCGGGGACCGGGATCTGCGCCTGCCCTCCCCATCCTCGCAGCCCATCGCGGCGGGCCGCCCCCGGCACCGCTCCCCCGCTCCGCAGGTACCTGTCCCGCGGGCGGGATCCCTCCCCGCAGGGAGCCCGGGGCCACCTACCGCTGCCACCTGTCCCAGGTGTCCCGCAGCGCCGCGCCGCCTCCGCCGAGCCCCGCGGCTGCCCCGCCGAGGAGGACGGGACGCGGGCGCTCAGGGCGAAGAGGAAGAGAAGCCGAAAGGCTGCCCCCCTCCGCCGCCCCGGGTGAGCCGCTCGCTCCGCCGCCTCCTTCCCAGGAGCACAACAACAACAAACACGGCGGAGCGGAGAGGAGCGCAGCGTGCGGGGCGGGCACGGCCCTGGAGCCGCCGGCGCTGGGGAGGCCCCGGCTGCCCCTCTCCCTTACCCCCCGCCAAGCCGCCCGTAGAGAAAAAAAACAAATCCTCGCAAAATAATTTTAAATATAAAATAAATGAGTAAATCACAACGCACCCGCYGTGTCCTCCTGGGCTGCGCCGCTCTGGGGGTGCATGCAGCGGGCGGCGAGAGGACAGCGCGCACACGCCCCCACCGCCCGCCGGGAGCGGCAGCCAGGTGAGGGGAGAGGCGGGAATGGGGCGGGAAGCGGGGAACCTCCGCTCCGCTCCGCTCCGGAGCGCGGGGGAGTCCCTCCCGCCGCCACACTGCCGCGCCTCCTCCGCCCGCCGGCGAGCCGGGAGCTGCCYCCGCTCGGTGTCGGCGCCGTGTGCTTCGTTCCCTTGCTCGTTCCTGACCCCAGCCCTCCCCGTGGGAGCCTGGTGGCTGTCCCCCGGTACCTGCGCGGGAGGTGCGCCCCGCAGCCGCGCCCCTTCGCCCGCCCGCCCCTCGGCAGCCGCCGGCAAGCAGGAAGGAGCAGCGGGCAGAGCTGCCGGCGGCGGGGGCGGGCAGGGAAGGACAGGGACCCTCGGGGGAAGGAGGGACCGGGCCCCGTTACCCGGCGGGGCGGGCACCGCGCTCCACCTGGGAACGGGACGCGAGCGGCTCTGGGCTACCGAGAGCTGGGTTTGGCCACGGCCTCAGCGAGGCGAGCGGTGGCGACCTGCCCGCCCTGGGGCTGCCCTGCCCGCCCGGGGCTCGCTGCCATCTCGGGCCCGGCTGCCGTGGACCGGGGRCTTTCTCCCATAACTGGGCTTACTGGGATCCTGATAAATCTGATTCCCGGGGCATGGCGGGAGGGGTAGGCAAAAGGACCTCCAGTTTTAGACTCAAAGCACACACCCGCAACAGAGACCAGGTATCACCGCGCTCTGCCTGGTCCGAGGCTCCTGGCACATGTCGCTGTTCCTACAGGGAATCCCACACTGTCCGGTTGGCATCCTGCAGCCCATTATCCGGTGTCACCTTAGCGCYAGGCACAAACTTCGGCCGCCTTCCTGGAATGAAGTTCAGAGCACAAGCCCCGAGGGTTAACTCTGTTTGGAGTTCAGAGGGAAGAGAAAACTGCCTATTGCATTTCATCCAGCTTTGGGGGATCAGTTCACTTGGATGAACGCTTTAGAAAAACCGTGTTTCCATCCGGTTCAAAAATGCAAAAGTAGAAAGTAAATTTGTAATTGTTTTTAATGAAGTCACTCTATTTAAAAATTGTTTTTAATGAAGTCACTCTATTATTCATTGGTTATTATTGTGTCTGTTGCACCTGGACCATGTTTAAACCTTGGTAGATAGAGAATTGTTAAGCCAGCTACACACCAATTTCTCATTATGTAAACCTCATTTTGTCTAGCTGATCATCCCCAAAGACGGAGGAGGTCTTAGAAAAGTATTTTGGGCCAGATTGGAAACTCTATGTTCCCAAGAATAAACAGTTATTTGTATAAATATTTCCAYTGTATGAAATGTACATCCTACCTTCCTAATTCCTTACAGTGCAAACTGAGTTGTTTACTACATTAGTCTTTATTGTATATGTGAAGACTATCATGCAGATAAAATGCTGGAAGTGTTAGAAAATGTCACAGAAGAAAGGAAGGGAGGTTTGCAGAGGAAATGAAGAGGTGGAGTATCACTATTATGAGCAAATCAGAGTCTGGAAATTTTATATTAAGGATACATGAAATACTGTTTTGAATCATCTCTTTTCTCACCCTTCTTTACTGGCAAAAGGATATCACTTCTTTTCTTGGAAATTTGAGGAAGATACTAAATGAGTTTAGCTTTATATATATTTTTACTTTTAAATGGTACCTTTGTTAAGATGCATGAAAAAAACACCGAATATTAAAAAAATTTAAGAGACAACACTCAGTATCAGATCTTGAATGATCATCTCTGTTTTTTTTTCCTTAAATATCTCGGGGGAAAATTAGATCCAAAAATCTCATCTGATCACACTCTCAGAAGGCAGATGAATAAATTATGGTGATGAGATTAGAACCCAAATCTTGCATTCTTTCATATTAAATGTAGGTTTGAGCTAGAAAAATTATCCTGCATGTCACATGTTTACACATGTGAACATCTATGCATGCAAGAATGRTGCATTGTTGTGTATTGATGTGTTGATGTGTATATCTACATGCAATTATGCACACTTACTCTGTTGAGGCCTAAATTTCTGTGAAGGTCTGAGGAGACCCACAATTGCACAATGTGGATTGTCATAGAGTATATGGGGAAAAATATTGGRAAAACTACTGTCCTTGTACCGCTGTGTTACCTGGCATAGCTGGAACATTCCTCTCTTATTGCATTGAATATWTCTCCTTTATCTTTCCAGGATTTTTCAAAGTAAGCAAATGTCAGTATGCTCAATTGCATATACTCATACAAATTAAACTTCTGTTAAAAACACTAGAATCAGTGAACAGCACTGGTAGCTAGAAACGTAGATATTCTGATTTAACCTTTGTAATTCGGCTGCTAATGAATGCCAGCTCCTGGAGCTCCTGGAAACCCTTAATGATGGAAGCAGGTGTGTATATTCAGCAGCAATGTGTCTGCACCTGCAAAGCCAGTATYGTTTATTTTGTTTATTTCCTTTTGCAGGGAGAAAAATGTCATCTTCTTTTTAAATACTCCACACACTATCTCAGCCTTTGGTCTTTGGGCCTCTCTAAAGAATTCTTTCTGAATTAAAGACAGTGTGAAAACAAGTGACACAGGAAAATTAATCTTTATTTTTRTTTAAATTAACTGTCCGTGAAAAGATTGCTTGAATCAGGTATAAGTTGTTCCTTTATGCAAATCAGAGAAAGGCAATGGAAGGAGAGCAGAATTTGCACAGTATTTCACATGTACTTTAATACTATAATTGCCATTTATCATTCTTAATGAGAAGCAATTGACCTTGTTGGCCAAGAGATTAGACTTATTAGGACAACAAGAGTTGGTGTGTGATAGCCCCATAATGGGTAACCAGTCCAACATCATATAAACTCAGAGAAGGATTTAATTAAAATTCATGGAATGCTATTGAATTAAGATGAAAGAACAGCTATTTGCTTTCAAGAATTGGAAATGGCAAATGGCAAATGAAGTAATGAGGAACCATCTTTGACACAGTGGAGATTGCAGATGTAAAATTAATGATATCGAGCCCTGCATGCCGGGGAAACATAATCTAGACCTAGTTAGGAACTCATTTGAGATTTTTCATGAAKGGACAGTCAGTGAACTCCAGATGATAACACTTTCATTTAGTCTTAGAATCAAGTCTTGATTATAAGGGAGGCTGCTGTATTTTCACAAAACATTATCTGTGAGTCCTTGGAAATAACAACMCAATGCATACCCGATTTTTGTAAGCAGAATCACAAAAGTTCTTGATACTTTTTTTTGCAAGAAGACTCTGATTCAAGAGCATTCTGYCAGCAGGTATTTGTTTGAATGATGTCAGACTGTTAATATATGCAAACAGAATACCATTCCYTGCAGATGCTGAGAGCTATCACAGACTGGGAGCTRYGTGKCAGTAGTCAAYATATTTCAAAGTTWGWCTTGGTTGCTAGAAATTTTCTRTATGGTCASGGTGCYTAAACTTTAGAAGAYCTCTGATAATTATTTAGAAAAATTRCTCCAAATATATCCTTCTTCAGCAAATACCTSTGAAAGGCATAGTTAAAAAGCCACCGTTTCTGAAGCCTTTGAGTCTTAAAACAATTTGCTTTTTTACTTTCTCAATGAACCTTGAGAACTGGGGTGGTGTTCTGCAGCCACAAGGGGACAGACCCTCTTCAGAAATCTTATCAGAACTCACAGTTTCTTATAGCCATGGGTATTAAGGCATTTGACCTCATTGTAAAAATACATTGTAAAGAAAATCTTTCTCCTGGTACATTATGATTACCTACTGGATGAATCAGCAGTGGATGAATGACAATATAATAGACATTTACAGTCCTTGCAAATGTATACATTCTTGCCTGAATGAGAAAGAAAAGCAATTGTTTACAGAAATACTGGCATTTAAAGATCTGAGTGATATTGCATTTTAGAGCCGAAACAACCTATCGGTGTTCCAACAAGAATTTTTCTTCCAAATTGTTTGCCTAAATATTTGTCTTTGGCATTGTTCAAGAGGTCAGCATGGTTTTTATGACACCACCAATATCCTTTTTGCAGAAARAGATTGAAAAGTGGTTTTAGTAGCACAGGAGTGTGAAGATGWACATAGCAGGCTTTCAAACTAATTTTCACAATTTTCTATTTTTTTGTCTCTGTCTAATCGTTGCCTCTGACAACCCAGTTTTCTGTGAAACTGATCATTTTTGCAAGATACTTCAAACATCTCATGCACAGCTGCAATATAGGTCAAGGAAGTCCTRTGATAAAAGGAGTTTTTATGCTTCTGTTTCTTCCAACATAAACATTCCAGCTAATGGAAAAAGTTCAAAAAAATATTTGTTGTGTTCAAGTGCTGTGAAAAATATTTCCATGTTTCTGCTTTTCACTTAATCAGTAAAGAAAACATGCCTGATGCGTGCAGTTAATTTACAAATGAATGAATAGAAAACAAGCCTGTGTATAAATACCRCTTCACTGATACAAATTAAAGTGTCTGTATTCTCAGTAATTACAGATGCGTGCGCACACACAGATATACATAAATACAGTACATTTTTGTAGTCATACATTTCTTGAGTCATGATGGAGTGTGTTAAAAGTTCCTGTGGGCAGATGGAAAGCTAACTCAAAAAGAGACAGGAGTCAATATGTACAGGACTACATGCTATGAACCTCTGCTCTTCCCATCTTCCCTTTTTCACTTACTACACCTTGGCTCTTACATTGTCTGTGCTTCAGAACTGGGACTTCTCTTTGGGATGACCAGCACAACACTTCCTGTATCTCAGCATAGATGCTTTTAAAATAACAGTCCTCACTCAGCACAGTGCCAGAGGAAGTTCTGCCGGTCTGTGCCTCCATCAATTTTCCCAATCCAGTATCTGCAATGTGTTGAAGCACTGATTTGTTTCCAATGCYAGTTCTCCAGCCATTTGGGGAAACCATCTTTTTTTCCAGAGATGTGAAATATCTAACAGAATCATAAGATTCTGGCTTACATTTGAAACTCTGAGTTCATTTTTATAAGGGAAACAAAAGAAGTATTAAAATATATGATAAAACTGAATAACAATATAATGTTTACTATAGCATAATCCTTGAAGTGAAAATCTGTAAAAAGCTAATATTTGTATTACATGCACTCTCTGTGCACCTAGCTTTTGGATTCAGTGCAATTCGAGAGTAAATCACAGAACGTCGATGTGTCTCTACAAGTTAACGTAATGTGTGCTCAGATCAGTTATACACTGAGTAAAACGTGCTCCTAAAMCCTCAAACACGACAGCCATCATTATAGTTTCTCCCACTGCAAAAGAGAGAAGCTGTAGTCACTGTGTGGGCAGACATCTACAAAGCTCTGCTTTATTGCTATTCAATGTGCTTCCAACAAGAGGAAGTCAACCAGCCTCACACACAAAACT
>NW_026623301.1:1223384-1244808 GCF_030028575.1 Malurus melanocephalus | reverse complement strand
TAGGATAGGAAATCATATAATTTTTCAGGTTTGCTGTTGCATAATCCAGAGGGATCTGAGAACAAGCACTTTTCAGTACAAATCTATGCAAATTGTGCGATTATAGGGCATGTACTTGCTTGCACTGCTTTCTGTTTTCCCCACTGGGAAATACTTCTCTCTTTCATACATGGCACTGTGCTAACCACACTCTTATCTTTTCTTTCAGTTGGAGCAGATTAAATAGCCAGTGCAGTATACATAAGAAGGAATTTTATCAGCTATGCTCACAGTGCTTGTTAATGGACTGCACATAACTTTGTTTTGCTACTGACTTTAGCTCCAGCTGTCAATGTGTAACATTCCCTCCCCCTAATTCTACATTTGCAAAGTGTGCAGCTTAGCAAATCAAAGAGGAACAACAAAAGGATATKATTTGCACCTGTGAGGTTTGTTTTCAGAAAGGAGGGTACAGTATCCTTGCAGGATGTTGTGTCACTACAGTGGAAGAGGTCCAGAAAACATGGATGTCAGTAAAGATTGGCACAGTAGTATCCCAATTTGTGCCAGAGARTGCTTATTCTTGGTGATCTCTTCTGACTGGCAGGTATGGACTGACTTATGCTATGGGATAAGCAGTCAATTASAAAGAGAGAGGCTTTCAGCAGCAGTTCATTCCTTTACTGTGTGTGCTGCACAGCATTGCTTAAGAGTAGAGTTTACCCCAGATTCAGAGATGGTGGGTAGGAGGATGATTCAAACCTCAATCAGAAAAGTGCTTCAGGTTTATGCACTTAATAAAGTTAACCATAATGAAAGATTGTTATTTGGACTGGCTGTGAAAAAACCTGTAATAATTAGAGTGATGGATAAATCTGAATGTATCCAAAGAGTTACAATATTCAGCAATCACTGTCAATAACATTYTGATCTTGTGCTCATGAACAATGGCAGATTGAACAGTACTGTTTTTACTGTTTTTTACAGTCACAATGCAATAATTCTCAACTTTGAAAAGCCACAGCCTCCAAACATTTAGACAATACACAACTATTCTGGAAGTTTCAAATGGGCTTGAGCAGGTTAATTCTTGTGCCTCCACAGTAATACTGAGAACTTCACCTTAGATAACTCTGGCATTGGCTGTGCCAAGCTTTCTATTTCTTGGCCAAAACAAATGTAAGGTATAAAAGGGCAGTGCTACTTAATAATCATTTAAACCTGCATGGGAGATCTAAATTCTAAATGCTAGCAACCAAAGAAAACAATGGATTTTTAGACATACATTGTAAAATCTAAGTTTGCTTTCTTGCTTTTACATGAAGAAATCAACTTACTGTGCAATCCTCATATATGAAATAGATTAAACAATGTTTTAGAGATCTAGGGCGTGGGATAGATATTTTCCCAAATAATTGAAATTTGACAAAATTGTAAGTATCCAAAGCTGAGTTTTCCAATGGGTGATGTTAACCAYCTAGCAATACTTCCAGGTGTGTCTATGATCTGCTTTGTTGCCAATTTTTATGAATTTCATAGTAGATTTGATAAAAATGGCATAAAAAATACTATATGCTGTTATGAAGTGGGTAAGTATATCTATTTCCTAAAATACACTATTGTATTGTTTTTACAAGGTTTTCTGATCTCTGTCATAATGAAAACGATGCAACTTCTTTGTGTTTAGTTGTTTTAAATATTAAAGCTTTCTCTTGAAAATAAAAGATTAGGTWGCTCAGAACTAGCAATTGCCTACTGCTTTCCTAATTTTTCAATTTCTGATAAGCTCTAGTTACAAGGATAAAACTTCTCTTTCATTAATAGAGAAAAAAAAATCAATAAATGGGAAATTAAAAAATAGCTAGGTAGTACAAAAGAAGGTGGTACAGGAAAGGAAAATTGGGATCTCTGGCACATTTCAATAGGGACACACYCTGCAGTTGTCCAGATTCCTTCCTGTTTAATATGAGCTGAGAAAAAAGATGACSATAAAATGGGTGGAAAGATCCAGCTGAGAAAGGATGCAAGTAATTTAATAGGAAAAGATGAAAATCAAAATCTTGAAGAAATTAACTTTAAATCCTTCCTAGGTAGTGCCTTTATGAAAGGGCAAACAGAACCATCAATAAAAATGGGAGTAGGCAGTAGTACTGTAGGAAATTGCTGGTGCGTATAAGTATRGCATCAACTTTATTAGACAAGGGCTGAACCTGTAAATCTTCCAGTGTATGAAAGATTGTTAGAAGCAGGAAAAAATAAGAGCAGAAAGAAGGTCATTTCATTTGTAGCAAAAACGTTCAGAAATGGTCAACACTAAACAAAAACGTGATGAAGAGCCAGAAGGAGCTCCAGCTCCGATGGTCTCGGGCACAACACACAKGTTGTGTCTGCAGCAGTGTGAGGTACAGTCAGTGCTCTCTCCTKGGGCTGCTTCTTGATGCCTCTGCAGCTCTCAGACTCTGCCCTGCTGATGGAATGCATGCCACCAAAGGCACACATCATCTTGGTTGTCCAAAACATCCTGGTGAGGATGAAGCAAGAGGCATGATGGCACTCACTGGGTTAAGGAATGCCACCACAGTGCCAGACYGCAACTGATGTTACTTGCAGTTTTGGCAGTTTTATGGAACCAACATCAAGTGGCCCAAACAGCTGGCAAAGTTTTTTGTAAGATTAAATATTGGGAAGAAGTTTTTGTGTTCAAGTTCTTTTGGAAGTCCAGGCTACGGACAGAGTGATGGTAGCTGAAAGAGCTATTTGTCAGATAAATTACCTTCTGTGTGTCACATTTTTTTCTGAGTAGAACCAATTTTTTATTAATTAKTTTCCCAAAACTGGTCATCAAAATCCTGTGTATAGTTATACTATTTCTGCTCCAGCTGAAACAAGAATGTTTGTTTGTGTGTGTTAATGATGCCACCAAGTAGAGATGTGATAGCAAGGTTGAAGGGGAAAAAATAATCTCCTTAAATAATGCATAAATAACTGACTCTGTACAATTTTTGATTAGTTGGATGAAACATCTAGTGTTCAAAGTTTTAGAAGAATGCCCTTTTACTGAACTAAAGAAAGTGTGAATTATACTCTGTTGTGTACAGCTTTCACAGCTGTGGAAAGATTGGAGTCTGATGCATCACAAGGAGAAATGATGTAAACTGGAAACATGACATTCCAAGGACAAAAATACTTAAAATGGAAAACAGAAAAATAAAGTCTAGTTAATCGTCTGCACAAAGTTGAATTTCCAAGAAGAAACAAAACAAAAGAAAGTCCAACAGATGTTTTTGTGAACATTACTTAAACTTACTGTCAGCACCTCCATTGGGAAACACCCAAATTCAATGAGTAAATGAGCTTGGAATTAAAGTGGGTATATTAATAAATTTTAGGATAGTTTAATAATTTCATTCAAATATTCAAATAAGAAAATTTTAGCCCAGAACATTCAGTCCTGTGTAACTGTTTGGAAAAGTCTTTATGAGTTAATAAACCTGTGAAAGCCAACATTTAGGCAATAAATTGTAATTATATAGTGATGTAAATTACTGGAAAAAAATTTCATAGCAGAACAGCTGCCAGTGGATGAAACTACCCAGTAAAAATGCCAGTGTGAGAAGTTTTTTTGTAGACTGAGATTATCTGTGGTTCAGCCTCAGCCCAAGGAAGTCTTTGTCTGAAAAASAGCTGTTTTAGGCACACTTATGCAAAAGGTAAATATGTTGATTTGAACCTTGTGTAAGCTTTTCTTCAGTTGTCATAAACCATTGCATCTCTTTCATTAAACATCATGTTTGTTACAAGAGTCATTGTAGGCTCTGGCTAGGTTTGTCTTTCACAATTTTCCATYGAGCCCATTGAAAACCTGAAAAAAATTCAAAAAGTCATTACAATTTAATAAAACAAAGAGTGTTTTTTCTWGATACATTTTGAACAATATTCRAATCAATAAATTTAATAATAAACTCCTAAAATAATTTTAAAACAGCATTTTTAATATGATAAGAATAAAGTAYTTTATTCACTATACTTGGAAATTTSAATTAATTTTGTTCAAAATAAGTTTTGTGAAAGTATTTCTGTAAATTAGCCTGTGCTGRAGTRTGTGCTGGTGTGTGTRCATGTCCAAAATAGCAGAAGACAGTTGTGTTTTTTTATTAATATTATAGCTGGTGCATAATTTTTCCATCAAGTGTCAGCATCTCACAGCACGAGAAAACAATGGTGACAGAGAGAAGAATATTAAAGTGTTCTACTGTAGAAAGGCTATTAAGGGAAAATGTGATTTTCATGACAGTAACAGCCCATCAATCCCTGTTAAATCAGGTACATATTTAATACTACAAGACCCCTTAGATTGAATACCTTTTTGCATAACAACATTTGGTTTTACAGGTAACAAGCACTTCAGCCCCGTTACCAAAATCCCATGCAATAAAATTTTCAGAGAGTTGAACTTCACCAAAACGAAGGTAGACTGAAAGTATGAAGTGAAAAGGTATGAAGACAGTTGTTTTCTTTTTGAGTGTWTATAACCCACTAAAACTGGCACCAATCTTTACAGGGGAAGGTAGAAATGACATTTCCAGATTATCTGCGCCCTCAATTTTCCCTGTAAGCATCTGCAGAGCTCCCTCTTTATCCTCCCTGCACTTGGTTTAATACCTTCAATTCTAATAATGCGTTTGTTAAAAAAAAAAACCACACGCAGCAGAATGCACCCACCCACTCCCCAAATGAAAACAGCCACCTGCAGCACGACTTCAGTTAAGCTTTCAGTGGCCTGWGACAAGTGCCAGGCAAGCTGACCGAAAGCATTTGCCTTGTTGCCCTGCCCAGATCTGCCTGGGTCCATCTGCTGTCTTGTCTRTTATTCAGGGTCCTTGTAAAAACCACCGTCTCTTCCTTCCATGTTGGAAGCAGCRTTTAGCACAAAAAGGCCTCAGGTTCACCATGACATTAATAAACATAATCACAGCGAAAACACTTTCATTACAGTGTGGGTTTTTTGTTTTTGGTGGTTTTTTTTTTTTTTCCATTTGGCTGCATCGGTTTCTCACGCTGTGTAATTGCAGTTCATGACAATCTTTGAAGAATTCTGTACTACCTAGTTTTTTAATGAAAATGTCTACCTCCTGCTGGTTTGGCACAAACTAAGGGCCCCAATTCAACCTCATGTGCAGACAGATGGGGGAAAATATGTGTCTTAACAATGACCAAATATGTTTAGTTCATGATTATTAATTAGCTCCTCATTTTCGCATCAAACTGGAAAGAAATTACTTAAATCTCTTTTTTCAAACCTTATGCATGCCTTCAAAAGCTGTCAATATGCGTAAAAAGTATTATATTTCTAAAATTAGGATGGCTTTGCTGAAACTAAATTACAAATATTAAAAGATTCCTTTCAGCATCAGGCCTCTTGCTGATCGTGAGGCTGAACAAGCTGAGCACAATCTCTCCAGCCTCACGAAATCTTGTGTTTAGCTCTGCTTGTTCTGAGTGCTGGGAGTGGCACTGGAAATCACCCCATTTTTTCAGTGCAAAGCATCTTTGAGTGGGGAGAAAAAAAAATCTTTCAATGGATGTTCCACTTGCGAAAAACAGCCTGCTGAATGKCATCTTGCACTTGCAATCACTGAAGCTGCCCATTCAAAGCAGTGTGTGTCTGCTTTCCTTAACTCCAAATCTGGRCCGATGCAATCAGTCCCTTTCCCTCAACTTAATGGGCAGATCTGMGTCGGCTTTAATGTCAGCTTAATCAGACTCTAAGCTCTTCAGGGAGAGGAATTGAATTTTCTGTGATACGTGGAATCTAGCTTGCTGTCAGAGATTTAATTCAGGGTGATAACAGAAGATAACATCACCGCCCTCCCCGGAATTCATTTTATTAAGTAGAGAGTAGAGTATTTTAATTCTAACTTCTGTCAAAAGGCCACAGTTTAAGTGGAATATTTAGGTTAAAATAAAACATCTCAAGCATAAACTAGTACGTATGGATGCTCCACAAATCTGYCACTCAGCACTGCACATAAATCAGGTCTGTTTCTTCAATAATAGATTGTTACTTATCAATTTCACATTCTCTGTTATTTTCCTTCCAAAGTAATATGTTTAGAACAAAATTATTTTTGTGTTGTCAATTTCTCTGTCTCAGTGTCTTAAATATTACATCACAAAGTAAATAAATAATTCTGCTTTATCAAGTAAAAATTGAGAATTAGTGACCCAGTGCACCATTTTTACATAGCTGTATTTGGAAAAAAAAAATTTCTCATTTTAGGATTAGATCTTGCTAATTCTTAATGTGGCATGAAGAGCATTTTTTTTTTCAGGCATTGCTCTTAAAAAACAGTGACATTAACTGCAAAGTTTTTTACTACATGAAGTGTCAGAATAGGCAAAGTTGCCTYTTATACAACAATATGTTTTATCAGGAGCCTTTAATACATGTGGATATGTGTTAAAGATACTGTTCAGAAAGGTGCAGTGCTGCAAAGTCTCTGAAAGTGTCATTGTCCGTAGGTATTATGAAAATATCCAATATAGATGTGCTGCCACCTGTCTTTTTTCCAAAGAAACTATMACAGCCATTCCATTTTGAGGCTGGGAGTTAAGTTCCCAGCTGTTGTGACCCAATTCAGTGCCTAGCTTCTGCTTACACTGATAATTAGCATTTCAGTTGTCATAGCAGTTGCAGCTGCTGTGAAAAGAGGTAAAAATAGTGGATGCTACACTTCTCTGGGGAAAAYAGACTTTATCATAGAATTATAGAAYKGTTTGGTTKGGAAGATGATTTTATTCTGGCCCTCTTTTTATTTGCGAAAATATGTAATTTCCTTTTTGCTCTTGAAAAACTAGTCTCACTGAGGGAAAACTCCAACTATTTTCCTTAATTTTTCCTACCATTAAGCAAAGAGGAAAAGGYTGTAATTGTGAAATAAATACAAATTATTTGGGAAAGGAAAATGTGATAATCATGACACCTGATATAAAGTTCATGTATAACTATTGCAACTAATKATGAGTCCATTAGCTATATTGATGCAGAAGATCAATTTAATCTATTATGAAACTGTTTTCCCCCCTCCAGATTCATGAAATTGCTAAATTTTATCTCYGTGCAGAATAAGGTGAAAAGATAGTAACAGAATTTTGTAAATATTGCCAATGCTTTTTAAATGAATTCACTCAAGCTAAAAAAAAAAAACCCAACACAGTAATTTTCCCATATTTCTCTACCATGAAGACAAAGACGATATTGGGTGAAGTTTCCCATCCAGTGTTTGGGAAAAGTATCCCAAGGAATCAAGAAGCCTGAAGGGGAACTATTCATTTTTTGAGGTGATGGAGACCTTTCAGGGTMCTGAAATAGCAAAGAGGGCTCTTGAAGCCTTCTCACAGATCTCAGTTAACAAACCCAGCCCTTTTTAAACCTCTCTCTTCATTACTGGAAAGGATCATGCATGTACAGTGAATTGCTCAGCTGACAGGACAAAACCAAAATTTGCAGTCAGCCACTGYTGGGATCTTAATTCTGGGAATTATGCTTCAGGTAGAGGACTTACATTCCCAGATAAGCAAATATTATCTAGGAGACTGAATCTTCTGGAACTTTCTAACTCTTTCYGGACTGAAGCAGCCATAGGGATTTTAATTTTTTGGAGGATGGAAAGAAGGCACAAGGTCTGGAATGTRGATCTACAAGATTTCTGCCCATCTTTACTCATAAAAGACACTCAAGCAGATGCTTACAGCAGCTCCAGTGGGATTCAGTCATGTTTTAAGCTAGATATCAATGGTATTTTGAAACAAGGTCAATAAACATATATATTCAGTGACYTCAGAGTGACCAGTTCTAGCTTAACCAACRGCTTGAATGTTGAGATGYTACYGACTAGGTAGGAAAATGCCTTTTCAGTTCTATTTTTTAAAAAAATTACATTTACAGCTTCATTTYCCTAAGACTWTCCACAGGTCTAATGCTTTTGAGTAGGAAGCTGGAGATCATTCACCAAAASTCAGTGTTAGCCCAGGCAGTACTCAGCCAGTAATGAGATGCAGGCAATTAAGTTTAATTATCTCAGTGATGGTTTCARTGTGCAGACTGGTATAGAATAAAAGTGCAATGAAAGCTACATCCCACACTGAAACATGGGAAGCAGTCATTAAAGCGGGGATAAAAGAATTTTACTCACCAAAGGAAAATTTTCTCTACTAGCTAGTTATACGTAGGCAGCAATGCCTTGGTTGCTGCAAGCAATACATACATATTGAATGAGGGGAAACAATCCTGGTTTTCATTAAGAAGAATGGCCTGATTATCTCCTGTATGAGTGTGGATTAACAYGAGTTTTGGAGCAAAAGAATGTGRWTGGTTCCTGTGGATGTCCTTGAAGGACTGAAGGGAAGGAGAGCTAATATTCCAGCAAAGGGTAAGAAGGGGACAAGCAGAGATAAAAGCAGAGCTGGAGATGATGCACTGTGAAGGTGCTTTGGCACAGGAAGCTAAAAACAGCTTAGTGATGGGCAAAATTTTTGGTGGAGGTTACTGAGCAGGTRCAATCTGAGACAGAAGGGGAAGACCCAAGCCACAAATGATAAACAGACATAGTATTACATGGATAAGGGTGAAAGACTTTTTCTTACATAACCTTGCCTCAGGTACACTAGGCAAGGCTTTCTTTCACCTCAGCATGTTTATCTTTTTTTTTTGGTAATGATTTGTAACTGTGCTGCTTTGGGATGTTGTGAATAAAAGCWTGTATTTGCATTCTACTGTAACTAAGGTTGAGTGGGATTTAATTCAACAGGAACTGCACGACACTGATAACCTAAAAAAATCAATATGCTGGGTTACCTCCATAAATCTCCGTCTCCTTAGTACATTTTCCTATACTCAGAGGGAGACAGAACAGGCTACATTCCAGTAACACCAGTCAGATGGGAGTTTGCACCAGAGACATCAGGAGAAAGCCATGGTTAAATGTGAGGCTTGCAGTGAAAATGTCAGTATCATTACTGGTTTCCACTGCATGAAAGGCTGAAAGGATCTTTTAGGAAACAGAACAAAGACACATGCTCTACAAGCTGCACAGCAGCTTTGGAGTGAAAACTATATGGGAGATGAGGCATAAATATTTCATGAACCAGTAAAACTCCARTATGATCTTCTATTGCAGCAGCCTCTTTCCAAAAGCTTTGCAAAGCATTGCCCTTAAAGCCCCCARGGGTTGGCTCCTTTTTGAACAGTGGAATGACATGAATTTCAAAAGCAGGAGATTATGTAAAAGGAAGAGAGAAGATGTTTCATTCAAAACTGAAATGGGAARATCAATGTATTTAGCTGACATTTAGACTTCGTATTTATCTCTATTATGAGAGTCCATAATCTGSAATTGCTTTCCCATGCTCTTACTCTGCCTTTATTTCTGTACCTCCCTGAAATTGTAGGCTTTAGTGTAGCTCTCATAAACACAAAGAAAAGGCCTTTTGTTTAACATATCTGAAATAATTTATAAAAACAAACTAATATATTGCTTATTACATTTCTTTATTATTATTACAATATTTCTTGCAAGATGATTCCAAGATTGTATTTGTCCATCATAACAGCAGAGTCAAAATCATGCTAAGGGCCATTGTGCAGAAGACAAACGAACCAAATTAAGGAACAAATGGATGCAAAGATAGATAAAATTGCCTGCCTAAATACACAGTTTACCTATGACAGTGGCTGCAGAAAATGTGGGTCTTCCTGAAAAAAAACTATCAAATCTAACAGTCTATCAAGTTTTGAAAAAGTTTGGTCACATATCTGAAATCTGCAGTTAATCTCACCCAAATTTCACGAATTGAAGTCCTACATAAAAGTTACCTGGGGAAAAATTAAAACCATGATACATGGTTAAAAAAAAAAAAATAAAACCATGAACCCATGTTCATCTATTTAATTTGTTTTATTATACTACTTCTTCATTCCTCACAAATTCCATTTGGCCTAGTGGTATCTGTCCCCAGATCTTGAAATCTATAATATTCCATACAAAAATGAGCTCAGAGAGAAAATCATCTGTGAATCAGATGACCCTCTCTAAGGAGATTGTCCCTGAGGACATGGTCTGTGGTGAAGAGGAAGCATCATGTGTTACATAATCCCCAAGTGTTCGTTGATGCCTGGAGTCATGAGTAAGGCAGACTCTAGATAAAATGTACTGAGAAACTTGAATAACTCTGTGTGGGTAGAGAATGCAAGACTCTCATGATAAATATAGAAAAATTAACCAAGACAATTCCTAGATCTATCCTGTATCTTCTGAAGATACATCATCTTAAACACCAGATTCTGCAGCAGAACTCCTTACACAGTGTTCTGGCATATGAACAAAGACGATAATCAAATTCAACAAGGTTTAAAAAAATTGTGAATTGTGTCCCCACTTAATTTTGAGTGCTATGCAATAGGGATAGAGCCAAGATGCACTTCACAAACAAGCAGTCAAAACGTAGCACTTTTGTCTTGGTATGTGGCTCCTATAAAGATGGAGGAGTAAAAGGTGTGGGCCTGCCACCATCAGCAGAATAGCTCGCTCCATTCCTTACACTTTATGAACTGGAAAATACAGTATAAGGCATTCCTGGCTGCTTATTATGTGAGAAACTCCAGTCTGTTAGTGAAGAGTGTTAATTGGAAATGTGGTGCAATTTCTTCCTTAAAATTCCAATATTWCTGTTAGAAAAGTGAGAGGAAAGGTAAAGAAATAAATTAAGAAGGAGATCTGTTACAGGTCTTCATTATTTTTTTAAAAAAATTATGCCCCAGAAACTGTACACTTTACTCTCTGGCACACAATATCTGGTTTAGTCTTCAAAGCAGATCAACAGGAAAAAAATTTGAGGTTTTTTTTCCTGCTAGGTGGGGATGCACAGTCTATTTTTTTTTCTACAGTTATCATGCTACTATTAATGCATCTGGTGACATCCAGATGTGTCACATTACAAAATCTCTAGCCAAACAAATCTAATCTAAATCAGAGCTMATCTCCAGATAAGATCTGGTTACAAATCGAGACTCTGATACTTTTACCTCAGGAAGCTTTTCCAATATGTTATTTTGAAGCATGTGATGACCACGCTGAGAGTGATAATATGCTTTGGCAACTTTAGAATTCCTCTTAGATGTGTGGCAACAAGTTCAGCTTTTGCCATTCTTGGGTGAAACACAAGAACACATCTTAGCTAACAGTGGTATGCTGGAATTGCAAAAAGTTACCTCATCAATCAATCTAATCAATCAACCTAAAATCAGTGCAAGATATGCACATAATGGAGCACAGAAGAGGCAGAGTGAAAAATACTTGCCTTGTCTGAATTACTTGTGCTTCAGTGCTGTTACCTGTAACACAGTGGGATTGATACGCAAGYGAGGACAAAGAAATGTTACATGTTGGCCAGATCTCTTCCTCCTGTGGAAATTCCTCTATGTTTTAGCATATTCCTTTCACACTAATGTRGGGCTCTGCTAGAAACAGGTTCCTCTGCAAAGTTAAAAGGAGAATGCTATCCCATCGCAGGTGCCACATTCCTATGCTCTGCAGCTGGTGGATGGCAGTGTGCATTCCCATCTCATCACACGGATTACCTGTTGTTGAATATCTCCAGCAATGCAAGTGATTTCTTGGTCTTATGTACACACACAGCATTTTCCACCTGGAACAGAACAAGCTGGAACAAAGTATTTGTTTTTAACACCAATGTCATGGACCAATSTCCTGGTGTACCACTAGCTCCACCATTCCTGTCTGGCCCTAGAAAAATAGAAGATGTCAAGATGCTCTTKCAGATTAGAGGGATGGGTATGTATTTTTTGAGGCTCTTGGTCCAGCTTAGACACAGAAAATGGGTCAGTGTGAAACCCAGCGCATCCTATCTGAAATATATCCACAACAATTTAGATTTTTAGTTTATTTGTGTCCATTTTCTACACTAAAGATGTTACTTGCTTGTGAGACTCTGAAATGTGGGATGGAAAGGATGCAGAGAAAACACTGGCTGTAATGGACAGTAGGTAAAGAAAGGATCCTGCAAATAACTGCACTAGAACATGAAACATTCCGCCTCTCTTGCCTCAAACAAGAAAAGCAAAATCCGTTCCAAATGCAAGGAATTAAATAATGTTAAAGGGAACACTGTCAAGGCCTGTCACCCACCCTTTCCCTGGATACAAGGGTAATACTCGCCAGAGGACATTTCATTCTTCCTCTAATGTTTATTTGTTAACCAAGCATACTCATTAATTATATGTGTCCCAGAATTCTTGCTGGGATTTGCAGTCACTCAGAGATGAAAAATATGAGAACAGAATACGAATAACTGTGTCATAAGCAACTCTTGCCAAAGCACATTTAAAATTAGTGGGCCTAAGATATTATTTCTTTTCTAAGGAGAATCATTAAATTTGAGATTGAATTTTAGAAACATCTGAAAGGCATAGCAGACAGTSAATGGTTTCAAAGCATAAGCAGCAATTTGAGCAGTTATTCTCCAAGGTGAAAAAATGTATGGGAAAAGAAGTCTTAAAAAATGTTCAGCTGAGCATTTTGCAAACAAATTAAATCTATAGGTGAAAATGATAGAAGTTCWTGTCTTTTGATTAGCAATTAAAATATATTTAAACTCTAAAATACATTTAAATTGTGGCACTTTGCAACATGAAATTGTGGTGTTCAGTCAAAGTTGGACTWGATCCTAGMGGTCTTCTCCAACCTTAATTCTCCTATTAGAAAATGAACCAAGTGAATGTATGGGAAAATAGAATGCTTTCTCCTGGAAGAACTCGCAATCTAAAGAGATCATAGAAAGGCAATAAATGGCTGAGAAAAGCAAACAAACAAAAACAAGTGAAAGGCAACTGTATTTATCCTGTTCTGTGGATTGCAATCATTCATTATCAAGCCAAAAAAGTAAACCTTGTGCATTAAAATAGTAGTTAACAATTACTGAAAAATGGAAATAGAAAGCTTGGGGAAGGATAGGCAAAGTCAGTGGCACTCAACAGAAGTTGAATGAAAGAATGCCTGAATAAAATGAAGTTTCTAGCTAGCTTCTAAAGTCCTTTCTTATTCCTTCAGCAGACTGCTTTAATTTGACCCTCCAAAGTGATATAATGTACAGTAAATACCAGTAAATAACCTTAGGATTTCAGAATATGCTGAATCAACTACCATCACCTCTATTTATTCTGTTTTATTCTCCGAATATTTCAGTGGGAGATGCAAACTTTTTTGGAATACAACACAAATCTTTACAGATATGAGGAGTAGCTTATTTTGATGGAGGTCTTGTTGTGAACTCATGGTTSCCTGACACAGGAGTTTAGATGGACCAGGCTCTAAATATAGTAGTTCTTAATAGCCACATATTTTTGTTTCCTTGCTGCCTGTGTAAACAACCCTTTGCTAAATCCAAACCCCATCCTCAATACACCCAATTTTTATCATCTCTGAGGAAGTTTCACAGTTCATAAAACAGCATCTTTGTTTATATAAGGTTTTGAAGTTTTGAAAATAAGTAATAAAAAAGAGCTGTTGTCTAGCAACAGAGTTGTAAAATTACCTTTTCTATTTACTTGCCAAGAGATAGAGCACCACAAAATTTGATAATGAGTCTTTCCTGAACCAAGCTAGTAACTATAAATTGAATGGCTCTATTTTTCATTATTTTGTCTACAGTGCTAAAAGAATACGGGGGATGATGCTRCCTGGGTTTTATCTTCAATTTTGCACTGAGTTAACTAAAGCTGTTACAACGGCACACAGTGATGAAGAGACACAAGTTCTGTTTTTCAGGAGGAATATATAAACTATTATTGTTATATTTAGCCATGGAAAATCCTATTTGAATKTGTGAGTATGAATAGTCTTCTAATGGAACAAATTCTGACTAAATCTAGAAGAAGTGTCATGAGATATTGCAGCTAGAACATGGCCTGAAATCAAATCCAGAGATCTTGGCTGTCTTTTTCTAGTGCATKAATTACTATGTTAATTTTTCCTTCTAAACTCTTAATGAGGCCCAGCTTCCTCTGCCCACGTGGAGAGAAAATCTTTACTATGACTTCATCGTTAACAGAAGTGTGAGTCAGTGCATTCATTATCCTTAATGTCAGTCCTTTTCCCAGRGCAGGAAACGAAGAGAGCCATAGCAAGAAGGAGGAACTTCTGGAGAGAAGAGCCTGGAGACAAGCTGGCCTTTTCCCCAGCAGCTGATTTAGGAGTGAATTACGAAGACAATACCATTTTGCTACAACAATCTTTGCAGCTGTTGTGTGTCAGATTTGCACTTAGGGTGGTTGTAGGTTTTCCCCTATGCATCTGTAATCCGTTAGCAGATGTGACTCCAAAAGGTCCAGGTAGTTCCCATGAAATGTTGAGAAGGAACAGTTTGAGCAGAAAGAAAGAGAAATACAAGTGGAAATTCACAAGTCCCTGTGGTCTGTCAAGGTAGTACATTTGTTTCATTAATCCTAACCCTTTCAAGATTAAAAGTGTTGGGCAACATTCTTCCACTACAGCAGTACTGCAATTTTAAATGTCTGCAATGGCAAATTGCAAAAAAAAGGAGTAGTTTACATTGCTATTAAGCTCTGCTGTTTTATTAAGTCTCTGAGGTCTCAACCACTGTCTTCCCTGCCCTAAATAACCATCTCTTTCAAGGTCACCTAGTGCCTTTCCTGGATGTGGTCTTCCGTCTAACACCCACTGAGGTTTAAGCAGTGCTGTGGTATTCAGAGGCATAAGAAGACAAACAAAACATCAGTTCTGAAAACAGTATAGTAYTAAAACTTCCAGTAGGAAGTGGCTTGGAAAAATTAGGGAGAAATGACTGATTTTTTAGGATCTAAACAACTTTGCAAAATTGTTTTATATGGATTTGCTTGATTTATATATGGAATTCAGCTAACAATTCAATCATGAGAGCAATACTCACAACCATTTCTTAAGTTGAAGAAAAAAAAAGTCAGAATCTTATCACTACAGGTAACAGTTTATTTTATTTTTTTCATGGCTAAAGGTAGCAACCTTTAACTTAACATAGCATAGTGCAGATAACAGTTTATTTTCTTTTTTTGTCATGTTTAAAGGCAGTAACCTTTAACTTAACACTTCATRCCCCATTTGATTTACAGTTTCTTCTATTTCATTGCAGACATATAATTAACTGGCCAGAAATTAATGCAATATTTTAGCACTGAATTTGAAGGAAAAACCCCACAGTTTTAGAATTAAAAACATCCCACTGAATGCTAGTACACTACAATATTTTTACACTTTTAAAATTTTCATTATTTTATTTTTGTTATTTGTGAGGGTTTGGCACTTTGGARCACATTCTATGTAGTGAAAACCAAAGTTCTGATGTTGTAAATCACTCTCTGAAGGTTCATTATAGTATCTAAATATAAAAACGATTATGAGAAATGAGAAATACTTGTTCCCATCCATATTTTCAGTGATTGCTGTGCTGAAATGCACATGACAGTGAAGGATAAAAAAGCTTAGTATGARGAAATGGTGACAGGAATGAGGAAAAGATAAAAAAAGTAGAAATAATTATGTAGAACTGCAGCATTATTAAATTTTGCTCTAACATTTATGATCCTTTCTCCATCTTTTCTATCTTTATTTTATGATTGCTGACTAAGAAAATATGAACTCTCTTGATTGTTGCTTACCACATTACAAAAATTTCAATATTCCTTGCATACATAATACTTACAAAACAAAGCAACCATAGACTGGAAACACAGTAAATCAAGATTTCTAAAGTTAAGAAATGCAAACATAAGGGCCACAGTGTCTAACACCATGACTGAATGACTKTCCAGTGGCCCTCCCACCTCGTTCAGCACACAGCTGGGCAGTGCTCTGCAGATACACAGCAACTCTGTATTTTGGATATGTTTTTCCCCACAATGGGCAGGTAATGTATTATTATGCCTTTTTTATCATACTTAAAGTAAACTATAGAAATGCTCTTCTAAAGACAGAATGGTTTATTTTCTCACGATCTTTTATGCAGCTTATAAACACAATTTGACAACGTTTCAGAGCTTACTTGATAGATGAACAGAAGAGTATAGCCAGAAACTAAAGACAGATGTTCCTATTCATTTATGGACCCAGCCTGAATGGTTGACAGCTTGTTTTCAAAGTGTGTAAAAAATACTGGAATGTCACATTTTGAATGCAAGAAAGTCAAGGTCTCTTTGGCTTAGCTTGTAGTTGAAGAACAGAGGTAAAAGCTAATTCAACTTAGCCCACAGCGTTTAATTTTCTCTCTTAGTGAAACTGCACTTGAGTGAGCAAATACAGTGTGATTATATAAACTACCATCCTGTGTAACTAGCACACTGTGTGCCCACAAGGAAAGCAGTCAAGATTGGTACAATCTTCTACCAAAATTCCAAGAATGACAGCGACAGCTACAAGAGCCTTTCATGGCCACAGGTATTAGCTTCCTGCAAAAAATGTGAGGTTGCTACTGCTTTTTCTGTCACTCAACCCACAGAATAAAGTGCAGTGACTGTATTGTGTTATACTTCAGGACAAATATGATTGGAGATTACCCTTATGGAGCTTTTTCTTTTCTGGCTTTATTTGTCAACATTAGTAAAAAAGCTCCACATTCTCCTTATTTCAGTCTCAGCACAACTGATCTGTTCAAGCCCTCTGAAAAAAACTCTTACAAAAACAAGGAATGGAAATTTGTAGCCTGAATGCCTTGCTTTTCTAAAAGAGAGAAAGAACTACAATAAACATTGTAGACAGGCCTAAAAGGATAAGTTGCAGGACTTTTCCATTTGCATTTTGGAAACTTTCATTGCCATTTGATCATTGATTTGCAGGTGTGCCACCACAACACAAAGTAGGAGGGACTTAAAATTTTCCTCCTCATTTTTTTTCACATAAATTTACTAAGTTTCAAGATACAAACATATAATTTGTTTTCATACCTTATTTTACTGCATTAAGATTTAAGCAGCTCTCTTGTACAGCACTAAAATTTAAAGACACGGTTCTTCTGCAGGGTAGTCCATTCAATATTTGGTTCTGCCCTTACAGCAATTTATTCTTATAGGGATCATAGATTGTGTCAAAAGGAGCTGCCAACAAGATGCAATCACTCCACAACACAAAATTTGCAACATTTCAGGGATTTTGTATATRACACAAAATTGAATAAATACAATTCACTTCCTTAGGAAAGAGAAGCAGCAGAAACCTTTTTGTTCACCAGATGAATTTTTACTTGTGACAAAACTCAGAGGAGGCTCACACATGCAGTTCTAATGATGTTGCCTCAAAGTAGTACATTCACATTTTGTAACAAGGACTGGTYTATCATCTGCAGCTGGCAGCCTCCAAATTTAGAAGAAAGACCTGTCTACACTTGAAGAATGGGAGTGAATACACAAAGTAAGATTTGTAGATTGAATCTATTCAAACAGCCATGCCTGTATATTCTATAATTTTGTGTCAACCAATATAATCTTCCACCATCTTTTTATGTTACTAGCATAGCATATAAATATGACTTACATCAGGAAGTTGAGATAGTGCATTTTATCTCCTTTAAATGTTTTCAAATTTCAGCCATTRTACTAAATGGAAAAACATATCCTCTCTGATAAATAGGTCAAAAAACTAATAAAAAAAGAAGAAAAGGTTTGACTTCCTATATTGAGTGTGGGGAGAATTCTTTCACTTTTAAAATGYAAGACACAAATCACTGAAATTCTCTTTGCTTTTAGCTGAGGAAAATGCTTCGTTCCCATAAATTTGCGGATCTGTGGCCTGGTCAGCATTCATTTGCTCATAAAGGAATTTTTAGAGGATTTAATGATAACCCTTTTAKGGGGACAGAAAGCACATTTCTTTATATTACAGAGGATGGTTGCAGCTGTACTCCCAAACTTCAGAACATTTGAATTGCTTACAGGGAACTTGAACTACTTACTGTGGAACTGGCTTTTAATAAGCACCTATACTCAGCATTTTTACCCTACTTTAGTTTTCCTTTGATCTGCTGAATGTCAAACCTGCATTATTTTTAAAGGTTCATTGATGAACTTTCAAATTCCAGTCCAATTCATGTCTTGCCTTGCCTTGACAGAGTTTCACATATAACTGTGCCTTATTAWTAATAATAATAATAATAAACTTCTTTTACCTACTGCATACGATTCAGCCTCAAGCATTAGTTCCAGCACTTGAAACAATTTAAAACCTCTCTATACATTTTTCCAGAAGCTTGACTTCATTGGATAGTTTTAGTACAATGACAATATTCCTCCATAGTTACAATTAAACCAGCCTTTAATTACCAAATATTATAATGGTTAATCCAGCTGACTCAATCAAGTTAGAAATGAAGTCTATTCTAATTTAAATTTCCAAAAGCGATGTAAATTGCAAAAATGTCCAACTTAACTGCCATTATTAATCACTCAGAAGTTGATGCCTGTGTACTGAGAAATGGGAATCTGGATGAGCAGTGTAAGACTGAAACAGTAACCAGAGATGTTGGCAAAACGGGAAGACTTGGATTTGTATGTGCAACACATTTTATTTAAAAGCAATGAATYAACATATTCTGGGAAGTAACAGACCTGTATACAAACCTCTTTCCATTCTTCCATATCACAAACCTGAGGTACACAGTTTCACCAGACTGAAACAACCTGGTCATTTAACAGTCTTGTGCATGGCAGGCAATGCTTACAACTTCTTGTTCTGGGATTAGATGGGATCATCTTAAAGCTCAAAGTGTCCATGAAGCAGTGCAATCTCTCTGTTTGCCAACAACAGCTTGATGAGGCTGTTACTTCCCATCTCACTGCATCGTGTCTGAAACTAAATGTCACGTCTCATTAAAGTTAGGTAAGAAAGAGGGATTGTCAGAAGCTACAAACACAGCTCAAGTCATGTTAGATAATTGCATAACAGAAAGGATGAGAATTTTAGATTATCTATGGTGAATATGTACACGAATTTAATCTCACCAGTGGGTGGTATTTGTCCAAGTTGCTCTTTCTCATTATAGAATAACCAGCTCTTGCAACTGGCTGAAGTTATTAGCAGCCATTGCAAACCATGTGCAATTATACAAACCTATGCTGATTAGAGGCTATCTCACAGCATTTGCAGCTGCTGCCTAATTGGTGGAAGATAGCAAGCCCAAATATTCTGACAAGAACTGATTTTACCAGTGTAGCACCTAAACCCTTGAAATTGATTTAAAAATGGTTAAAATAGTGGATAACTTTTCCCTGCATTCTGACATCTGAATCAGTTGCAAAGGAAACACTGCAGAAGCTACAGTCAAGTGACATGAACCATTGATKACTTTTAGGGAGAAAACCTAAATGACACATGAGGGGTCTGAAGGGTCACAGTGGAGGACTGAGACTTTGAAACTTTAACAAGAATTGTGAGAGATKTCTACTCCCTCTTGAGCATAGCACCACACCCTACCTTACTGTTGTTGTCCCTGGACTATTTCTCCAGCAGAGGAATTCTGTTTAGCGAGAAGAAACATTTTTGCCCACAGTAAATATTACATTTTGAAGCATCAGTTTATACCCATCAGGAAAATAATAAGATTAGTGGGTTTGAAGATCTGCAGATCTTTCTGGTAACACTATGCAGATCCAATGACTGTACTGTGTAATATTACTTAAGAAAAAACATATCACAGCCTCCAAGATATGCTTATTCCCAAAAGTACAGTACATCAGTCAAAAGGCATGTAGTACATTAAATTACTACTAAATTAAGATTTAGACATGAATGTGAGATTTCTCAGTACTTCCATTTGCTGAAGAAAAGTTTAAATCTGAACCCCTTGACAACCTAAATTTCATTTTCTGTGGTAGTGGTGCTAGTGGCTTTTACCAGATCTTATAAAATTGTACGTAGATTCATGCACATGTGTGTTAATAGCGGAGGGTTGAGAGAACACCCTTACAGAAAATAAGACCAGAATGGGTCATTCATTACCAATATTAACCAATATTAAAATATTTAGTTGTTATGCTTTGAAACACAGGAGGAAAAARAAGAAAAGGGCTGTTTCCTAGTAAAAGACCAACTTGTGATTTTCTCCGATATGCCCTTTTCCTCACCAGCCCTAGTTCCCACAGGCCTGTCTTCTGCAAGCTTGGGGATAGTCAGAAAAATCCTCAGTGCAGGCTCCTATGCAGAGGCTCAAATGCACGAGAACACTAYGATACTATGGCRCATTAGAAAAGAATTTATATAAACATATATATATATATTTATACACACAAGCACACATATGACAGCAATCATTACCAGTTATCTTCAGAATCACACGTTTGCCATGGCCGTGGCCATTTTTAGAGCTATGTGTGGGGGCTGGGCTCGGACACAGCCTGAGCTCGGAGGGTCAAAATAGCGCAGACTCTAGCTGGGCTGACGCATCCAGTCATGGGACTGGATAAATGAAAGTATTCTACCMATAAAAGACAAAAACATGCTGCATAAACATTGGAGGCTGCCTAGCCATGTGATCTGGCTGAGGCATGTTTGATTGGTGTGTTCTCAAAACCCGGGAAAGATAAGAAAGTGTATATAAAGCATGCAGTAGTAGCTCGGGGGGAGAGAGAGCTGGGATCATCAGGTAGAGAGAGACGGAGCTGAATCACTAAGAAGAAAGAGCTAAAATCACTATAGCAAAAAGAGCTGGAAAAGAAGACTAATAAAGAAGAAACCTGCCCGCCTGCCTGCCTCTCGTGTGTGTTTCCTGCGCCGGGAGATCTGTGGGTGCTGCGGGGCTCAATGAGGAAAATCCAATACACGTTGCCTCCACTCTGCTATGTTGCCATTGCATGTCAACATTTACTAACACAAAATGACAAAGAAAGATCTTAGTGAGATTTTTGATGCTCTGATTGGAACAGAGCCCACTTCCTCCAGTGCAGGAGCCTCTTCCAACTCTCAAGAAAATAAAGGAATGCACAGAAGAAGGGACATTACCTTGGAACAAGGAATGCAACTCCACTGGAGCCCATGAAGTTGTCAGAGGCGTGGTCAACCATGGAATGTGGTGTTAGTGAAGAAGTCAGGCTGATGGAGTTGGAGATTTGGAATTAAGTGCAATGTTGTCAGGGTTTCAAATTGCATTTCCAGTCAGGGATTTTTCCATTAGTTTGTCTTTCTTTTTTTCTTTCATCTTTTGGATGCAGAATATTTTGGCTTTCATTGTGCACCTTGTGAGTGATTGGGCAAGGGAGAGAAAGAAGCAATTTGGATTAGGAGGGGGAATAACCACTGAGTGGGGGGGAGGCTGCTGTCCTTTGCATAGCTGATCCTGTGGGAGAGATTGTCCTACCAGCCAAAGCAAATTGGGTCTGGCTTTTGGCTGC
>NW_026623301.1:1193844-1222184 GCF_030028575.1 Malurus melanocephalus | reverse complement strand
TTTTACTTCTCATTATCCTCCTCGGATCCTGTTAGTAATCAATTCACTTTGTAACTCTAAGTTGAGCCTGTTTAGCCCTTGGAGTGTTTTCTCCCAGTCTTTATAACAACTTGTGGCCCCACAGTTTAATTTTTTTTTTCCTCTCCTCTGCCCAGCTGTGGCAGGGGACTCTGTTGTGGGTGCATGGTGTTTGGCTGGTGTCCAACTACTACAGATACCTGTTCCCAGTAAAGAGCATAGTTCTTTATCTAGCAGGTCATAGAAGGAGCTTAAGGAATTCTAACACGGCTTTATACAGAGCAAGGGAGCAAAGGGCTTATCCAGAAACTGCTGTGTGCAGCTGGCACAGAATGACTGATTCCTGCTCCCAGGCCTGCTGCAGTGGGAAACTAGAGACGCTTCTGGTAAGAACCGTGTGGCTGTAGGCACCTGCTCTCTAGCAGAGTTGTCCTACTGTGTAAATTTAGATGCTTGAAGAAGCAYAACTCTGCACCGTTTGCTTCTGGTGTTTCTGCAAAGCTGAAACATGGATGAASCATGTGCACCAAACGTATCTGGTGTTTTCGGCTTTTTAAAATGTGAGCCTGCTTGCTCAGGCTTCTGAGGAAGATTTCAGATTCAAAAGAGATGATCCTTTGATCCTTTGGATTTTCAACAGTCATACCTCTTTTTATGGAACACACTGTCTTCTGGGCTGTATATGTAGAGTGTACAAACTGTAATCTCTCTGTTTGCCCTGGGAAGTCACCCYCTTGCCTTGATAAGTGAGTATTTCTTTACCATTGTTCTACCTGAGACCATCAGTCCTGGCYGTCTCCTGATGGGTGCTGTGTCATGGCAAGCTCCTCTTCCTCCTCAGTTTAAGAGGCTGAGGTGAGTCAAATGACAGAATACCCTTTGAAGACTGTGGTTTTATTGTTGTTTTCTCTAAGTAATTGAATAATACAAAACAAGTTCTTTCTCTTTCCCAACCTTACCAATGTGGCGAAGTGACCACTTGCATCTCTGACAGCAAAGTCTGTTCAGGTAACTTGTAAAATAATGTGTACAGCAATGGTGTAAGAGCAGTGACCCATGACAGCCACTCAGTCAAGACAGAATTTTCCAAATCTTTTTCATTATTAACATCTGGATACTCTGACTTTGCAGRATATGGCAAAAGAATTAAACAGAGCAAAATGCCAAAATACCTGACAATTAACATAATTTAACTTCCTCTAGTATCAGCCTACAAACACGATACACTTTCAAACAATTAGGCATATAAGACTTTTAAAACTTCCTTAATTGTTTTCTATTCTAACTATTCTGCATTAGCTAAAGGATTTTTGAACCCTTTGGATTTGTTTGTACATTGTTAAGGCCGATGTTAGTGAAGAGGTGCTCTGTGGCTTCCATTCTGTAGGCAAGAGGAATCTAACATAACATGATATTCTTAGCTCAGTTTAAAAGGAGGTATGCTGAGCTCTAGAGAGCAACTGCATAAAATAATTCTGCATAGTAGAAATGTAAATCAAGAGATTGAGCAGATTTCTTTCAACTCAGGGAATGCAGGCTGATCTATGCAGAAGTATAGACAAAAACCCCACTTTTCATACTAAATTAGGAAAGGAGTACAGCGGTACTCCCTCTCTGCTACTTACTGAACCATCTGCCTATTTATGATACTGCTGATTCTGCCAAGAACCATTCCCTAATTTCACAGAAATCAAGGAGAATCTTAGTGGTTTTTATAGATCATTACACAGGTTGAGTTTCTATCTTTGCTGGGAAAATTGTGCAATTCAAGAGAGCTGTATTGTGGCTCTACAGCTGCAGTCATTTCCCTTCCCAGAGAGAGAAAMTGCTGAAATGCAGTCTCCCTTCCACATGACACCATATAAGCTTGTCTAAATCACCCATTAACGCCTCTGAGGATAACGACCACTAAAAACAGGTGTGGTAACATTTGCAAGTGAAATGCCCCTGATTCTGTCTCCTTTCCTCTGAGTTATTGTGCAGGTGGATAAATGCATGAAAACTGTGTGATGCATTAAAGCACTAGTGAAAAAATACATTTATAAATGGGAAGTGCATGTTGGTACATGTTGTAGCTTCTGACATTCTGCATTTACTGTGGCATGTTGTCTCCTACTTACTGCACTATGCACATGTTACCATTAAGTGAGAATGACAAAGAAGGGTTTTAGTGATTTGTATGAAGTTTTGATAGGATAGACCCCACTATTCCCAAGGCAAGAGCCACTCCTGTTCTCTTTGTCTGGCTCATTCTCCTTCTCTGCAWCACTTCCCTGTAACAGTAATAGCCCATCTGGGCATACAAGCAAAAGAAAATTCTCGGTCTGCACCAAGACTGACCAATGATTCATGCACATGCTCCAGTTCCTTCCTGGCCTGAGCATTCTCTTCTGGTTCCCATAAAGAAAAAAACACCAAAATTTAGAGCTAGTATGTGTTTGTGCATATCCACACATAAACACTTATGATGATTTGGCACAGGGTTAGAATGCAAACCAAAAATAGTTGTGGAATACTGGATTTCTCAGGCAAAAAATTAGTGTGGTTGTACTGCACATGGGGTTTATTTGAGAAGCAGTGCAGGGGACTGCGGCAACAGTAGGAGCAATAATGGGAAGTTCATGTTGTACCAATCATTTTATTCTCAGCTATTGAAGGAGATATCCTAAGAGACACTGTTTATATCACCCTGTGATATAAATAATGAAGATAATTTTGCAGATGACAGGAAGAAATTATTCTTTTATTAAGAGCAGGCCAAAAGTTCTCTGATAAGAGTTCTGGGTAAGAAACCCTAGGATGTGGGTCATATCAGGGTTGTTAGCTATGGCTGCAGAGTACCCCAGAATATTTGGTGGATTAACCTTTAAAATAGCCAGAGGAGATTTGCTTTCATTAGATTAAGTCCTGTATGGGAGTAAAATAGATCTATGAAGCAGGTSCTGCAAATGAACTGTCTTGTGAACATTCTTGGAAAATTGCTGTAAAATTATTTTCTATTGGAAGATAAATTAATCATCACCTTTTGTTTTTATCTCTGGTAAATTCTCGTGGCTACTCTGCAAAATAAACCTGCACACCTTTGTCATGTCAGATGCTGAGTGTTTCTCCCACCTCTTTGATGTTTTCCCTCTCATGTGATACAGGGCCTGATCCACCTTCCTTGACATCCATGGAGCTAGGTAAGGCTTGCTTGCAACTGGAAATTGAAAACAACGTAGAAGTATTCTATTATATTGAAACAACACTGAAGTATTCTATTATATTGAAACAAMATTGAAGTATTCTTCATCAAAGCATAGCTTAAATGATTTTTGTTAGGCATCAAGCACAGGAATAAAATTATGTAAGCTGTCTTCATACTTTTGGAAAAGCTTCCCCTCCAAAGAAATTCTGAGTGTTTTWTGTTCTTGTATAAGCAGCAGAGTCACATTAAACAGAGAACATGCTGTTCTCTGTGATGATGTGCTCTGAAGATGGATGTTATGCTTTGTGCTTGGAGTACGTGTGAATTCACTTGACTTCTTTCAAACAAAGCTCACGATGTGGAAAAAGCTTGGCATCTTTGCTTGGAAACAGGCTAAATTGAAATAGCAACCTTTGCTTGACTCTGCCTYTTGGAGCCAATGTGCTGAACAAAGTGAAATACAGTGTAGTACAAGATGCATAAGAAAACTGGGGATTTGGTGCTATAATTGATAGCATTTGCTGTGTGCTTGGCAAAGAAGAGGGGTCAGAGCCTGGCTGTCAACCCTGCACCACAACCAAGCTGGTCAGCRGGGCTTCTCCAAGCAGATTTGGGCTGAACTCACCATTTCAACTAAGTCTTTTCTGCAAAAAGTTACACCAATTTCTGCAAAATGTCCCACRAACAACAGCCAAAAAACCCAAAAAAGACTAATGGTGCTTCATTGAATGAAAGTGTGTTTGTTTTATAAAACTTTATAGAAGTTAATTCATGACATGTAGAATTGCATTATGTGGTGTAATTTTTATGAAGGTGTTTAAAACAGCAGTAAATAATATGGCATGAAATATYTCAATAAAAGTAGTACATCAGAAATGAAATGCTTTCTTCTTTCATTTTTTTAACTATCAGGTGAAAATACATTATCCTTTCTGTGACAAAGATGTTTAAAAAATTTGCTTTGTTTCCATTTTCCAAAAAATTGGCAATGTGGAAAAAAATTGATGATGACAAAGAAAAGTGTTTTAAATTATTGCCATAATCCTAAAAAAGAGMGCATTCATGAATAACTGTATAGAAAATCCAAATTAAGCCCTGCAATATTTTGTTAAAAATATTACCCTGATTTGAAAGCAAGGGAAAGTAAAGCATGGGAAATAATCTTTTCATCAAAGAAGCATGAACAATCCCCCTGATTTCACCTGAAAAAAGGGAAGAAATTTTCTGGAAMTATGGAAATATGAACCTTGGTCATATAACATGTTACTCTCAAATTTATAGTAATAACTCTAATTGACTCTTGCTTTAGCAAGATMACATAAGAGTTTATGTCTAGTATCAAGTATTATTCTTAGAGAAAAATTATTCTTCCTGAAGGAAAGACAGGCCACATTTGTATATGTACAAAAGAGACATTAATGGACTGCTAGTTTGTGTGAAATTTATTATTTCTATTAGAACATTTTTCTAAAAATCATGTCAGCATGATGAATGGTTTCCATTACCCCAGGTTTTTTAAATTTTATTTTAAATGTCCTCCATCATATATCATTGATTTCCTTATAATAGGTCTGAAACTAAAGAAAAAAAGACTTCTTTTACTGCAGTTCCCACCAAGACTTCAGAGGAAATGTCTTCRTTATGGGCACTTTGAATCAGTGTGTAGTCTTCTAATGTACTTGATAGTTTGATAAAACCTCTGACTGTTCCCACAGTATTATCTTCAATGAACAAAGGTATAAAACCCAAAGATTTAAAGCTCTGTGGGGACAAAGCATGTTGTTGCAGGTATTTCAAGTTGTAAACAAGACTAAATTAAAAGCTGTAAACCATATGAGATTACTTCAATTTTGAATTAGAACTGTGCTGTTCCTTATAAACCCAGCTCCTCTGAGAAGAAACAAAAYAAAATGAACAAAAGCCAATTTCTTTCCATGAACCTCTGTAGAAAACAGTATTATCCTTGCACTTCACAGTGCTGCAATTAACCAACTGCATGTTAATTGGTTACACATTGAAAGATTTTTTTTCAAATTATTCTTTTTATACAAAAATTGCTACTGCAGAAGACAAGAGCCATTCTATCAGAGAAAGAGCTACTATGTGCACTCTGTTAAATAGTACATGGTAGGACTGTTTTTCTTGCTGATTTGATCTGCAGTAGGTGGAACCAAGAGAAATAATGAAAACTTCATCAGGGATATGATTTAGGGATTACTTTGCAGACATATTTTCCTGATGACAAGTAAACAGAGAAAGGAAAGAGGACCCAATATCAGGTAAATTGGCACTAAGCAACGAAAAGGACAAAATCTTCTCTTGCCCACAGATAAGTTTTAGTGCAAGGACCTTTAAGCAACATCTTGTTTATAAATATATATATATATATATATATATATGTGTGTGTGTGTGTGTGTGTGTGTGTGTGTGTGTGCTAAGATGGATTTTCCTGCATCCTATTTCCTCTGTGCACTTGCTACACTTCTGTACCGTTACCATCTAGTCTTCATTTATATTTGCTGCTGGGTAGAAAGCAAGCAGTGAAGATCCCATCTGTCTTWGAAGGTGATAGCAAAATGTTCACTKCCAAAATATAGCAGGRATACATTTYCAGAAAGAAATGCTTTGTCTGTGAGCATTGACAGTAGCTGTCTTGACTCACATAATGCATATGTATACTTGAAGAATGTATGAAGAATCTCCAAGAGATAAAAATATGAGTCAGGTTTCAWACTGAGATAGACAAAACAGGAGGAGGAAATACAGTCTTCCATCTCAATGTCTTCTGAAGACACAGGATACTTTATTAAACTATATGTTTAGATATAAAAGTCCCACTGTCTATCAACTATCTATTCATCTATCTATCTGACCTGCAACTGTTCACACAGCCAATTGATCTGTAGATAACACTTGAGCCAGCTCTGACATTAAGAGAAAATRAAGCAGGCATGTGGCCTTGGGAATTCTGAGATAAAAATCAGAATTGACTGATTCCCAATAAGAAAAAAACCACAATCTGTAGAAAATCACATCTGTACAGTGTTCCTTCATCATGTTGCAAAAACAAGACACATCTGAAATTAACAGGTAAGGAACATACTGATATCAAATAGGTTTGGGGATGTTTTCTGACCTTCTGAGTGCTCAGATTATTTGATTCCGACAGCTTACTCCTGTCAGTAAATAAGGATTAAAAAAACCCCATGGCATATATAATTGTAGGCTTCATCATTTGTTGAAAAGGCTCAGAGAATGGCTCAGTGTAGACAAAAGCACAGCATGTGTGCCAGCGTGCAAACAAGGGAAATGTATTTGGTTAAAAATAAACTCCTTTGGAATAGTTCTGCCAACTAAACAGTATCAATAAAGGATAATTTTCCTGAATTTCTAGAAGGAAACCTGACAAAAACCCCTGAAATTCACTGTCTATCCATTTAATCCATTTCACTCTCATGCTTTAAAAGTGGTCAGCACTACAGCTCCTGCTAGGTCCTCCGTCTCCCTCTTCTACTCACTAGGAATGCTTCTGCTCATCCTGAAGTAGATCTTAGAAAGGCTCACAAGGAAAATCAATAGCAGCTGCTCTTCTGTCTCTAGAAGCCAAGCTGCTTCTACCTCTCTTTCTACAAACCCCTCTTTCCTCTTTCTGCACACCCCTCTTTTGCACGTCTAGACAAGGATGGCATATTTACAGTATCAGGTAACAGGGACCCCAATACTCAGGTGTGGGGGGAAATAGTCATGCCAACTTTATAACTTAGCCTCTTCCTTTCCCTCACCCAAGCCCTAAGGAGACCAAATATTGGGATGTCAAATATGGAAAAAATCTTTKTTCTGCTCCCCCATGTAACAATGGAACTCCAGAGAGTTGTCATATTAGTAGACCAGTTACCTTTCAAAATAAATTTACTCAATATGGAATAGCAAATACATTTTTCAGTCAAACTAGAGGGTGAGATTTGCTCAGTAGTCCTTTTTTAACTTAATCATACACAAATGGTTTTTACGATCATGGAGATTTTAGAGAAATGGATAATTAATAAAGTAGAAATGCACTATCACTTTTTTTTTCAGGTGACTGTGAAGATAATGACCTTATCTTCTATTAATATTTGTAYAAAACTTCTTCAAAATTGCTGCACAATTTTTAATCATGTAAGATACTCAAGAACATTCAACTAAGTAAATAACAAAAAAATGCTATCATGCCTTTTTCATGTCTCTAGCAGATAACTAAAATGTGCAGAACTCTAAAAATATCTGACGATAGGATATATAAGCTATGTCTTTTGAACKTCCTTCTTTAGATATGCAAATAAATTTAATTAAATGAATCACTGTAGAAAGCATCACACTTTGAAAAGCATTGGCAGAAAGGGATATTTTTGGTGTCTGACCCAGAGCAGAAATAACTCACATAATGAGCATTTCTTAAATAATATTAGCTAAAAAGGTGGTTTCAGATTTTTTAGATCAGTCAAATATCCTTTCTGCAGGGAGTGAGATTAAAGATGGGATTCACGGTGATCAACTTTGAATGCAGCAAACTGATCCTTATATGCTCTCTCTCAAACCTTCCTTTTCCTTTCCTCTTCCCCTTCCTTTTTTACCTTTCCCCTTCTCTTCCTGCTCCATAAAAAAACTTTTTACAACAGGCTCAGTAAAATTCTTTTACTTCCCACACTGCCCCATGCAGCTCACCAGAGAAGTCAAATTAAGAGATTAAGAAACTCAGGGGAAAAGATTTCTAGCGAATTTAAGTACTCCTAGAGGGAATGAGTTGCCAGTAGCACCCTGCTTGATGAAAAAGTGGCTCTGTGTATGCAGCTCTCTGGGAGCAGGTCTGCTGCTTGCTGCATTATGACACTGAGAGGGAAGGAGAAGATGATTATTTAGATAACTGATCCTGCTGTAGTCAATGTGATCACGTGGAGRTCATCAGAATTTAAAAGGAACCAAGATTCTAAACTACATAGACATTCGTAGGTGTAGCTTGTATTTCATCAAGGTTATGCATTTTTCTTAAGTRCCCTCTGCAAAGATTATAAAAGAAAGTCAAGTACATCTTCAAAAAACAYACTTTCCAATTGCCTGGTTTTCAAACCACTCACTACCAGGAAAACATTTCAAGAGCTGTCTTGACAGATCTTGACAGACCACTTCTAGCAAGAAGGGAGCCACAAGTGTTTTGATTAMAACAGATTCACAAAACTTCAGAAATCATAGTTCTATTTTCAACTTCTTTTGGATTTACCGTTGGAATTAATATGTATAATTAGGTTTAGGTTCCAGAACCTACAATYCTATGCTGGACTGCTGGCTTTTTTTAGGCTGAGCAACCTATGCATACACAACCTGTGACCCCATTTATGCAAGAAGAAGAAGCTTACTCAAAGAAACCCACCAAAACACCAAAAAACAACAATAAGCTTTGTCTCAATAGAGTTATTATTTAAGTCTATCAAATGGAGACAAAACTTTGAGAAGAACAAGTGTTCTGTTTTAGCAGAACACCTACTCCTGCTTATGCAGCTTCTTTGAGGAATTAGATCATTGGTGCCACAGTTTTTTGAAGTGCATCTAAACCACTAGGCGTGTTAGCATCATCATTGTATTTGTATTTGAATTTCAAATAGGAAATTAGTGTTTTCCAGTGCGAGGGGAATATGTTCATTTTAAAATAAATCCTGTCTTAGGAGAGAAGAGAGACCACTAAGCAGTGCAAGGGATCAGCATCAGCATGTTAATAATCCAATTATTATATCCCAACAAACAAGACAGGGTGAGGAAAGTAATTTTCAAGATGAGATCAAGCTGAAATTGGTTGTGTTGCAGCTGGAACTGCTGYTGCTGTAATTCATGTTCATGAAAAATTCCTTAAACTGGAATCTGCAGAGGTAAATAAGGTATGAGTCCTTAAAAATCATAACCCTTTGCAATCTGAGAAGATGATTTGGTGAGGAAGAACGTCATCAAAATACAACCTTTGGCCCAATTTTGTTTTCAGTCAGGTGGGTGAAAGCCAGCTAAACCAGTGGTGATAGAAGGCAGCCCTAATATGGAGAAGAAGTAAGTCCAGTGTCTTCTGCAGGCTGCTGCTGCAATCACAGAATTCATGGGTAGAAATCAAAACCTGCTCATGGGGCTTCGGTCGGTGAATTGGCACCACAAGCAAACACCGGTGTGAGACGTGTAAGGCAATGTTTACACACACAAATATTTTGCTTTAATAAAATAGATAATATCGAATTAAGGAAAAAAGAAAATAAAAATATGAGCTARTCACAAATTTTCTTGGAGAAATTTTTACCAGTTTTGTTTTAGAGCTCCAAATGCTTTACTGGAGCTTTAGTGAAATATCTTCCACATACCTTCGCATAGCTCTACACTGACAGGAAAACTGAGTTCTCACAGTTATAAAAATGAATAACTTCGGAGTTGTCCTCAAGAAATATATTTTTCTGGTAAATAACCTGAAAGGATTCATCTCAAATGTAGCTCCATTAATTTTCAGACATTTACAACAGGCAAGCACACGGAGTAGGTAAGTTACCTGGAATCTATCCATGTACCATGCTCTAATTATAACTTGTGTGTCATCTTTCCAGTAGACYGTGTGTTTACGAGAAACTGTCACTGGCTTTTGACATATGTGAGAGCAATTGGGTTGATCRGTGGTTTTAACCTACGGGAACCTTGGGAGGTTCTTATTTCTATTTATGTTTTCATTTCTCAGTACGGTGCTGTAGAGCTCTGACATGGGTGAGCAGTCTAGTTTTCCTTGGTAGTCAGCAGAGAGAGTTGACCTCTGGAGGCCATTTCAGAGTACTTAAATTCATCTTTGTTGTTTACTTATGGAGCTTAGATTTCTGAGTGAAGGCACATAAATCAGGGCATTTCCGAGCATTAAAAAAATGCCTCATCATTAAAATTTCAATAGTGTATATCGATCTCAAAAGTAAGTGCAGATCTTGATCAGAATTTGCTTTCATTGTTTTTCTGTTTAGGTGAGCAAGTCATCAAGAGCTTTAAAGCAGCTTTATCTGGTGACTTTATTTTTAATTACTGATTTCTATAAAATAAATGGAATGAACATCAGAAAGTAGCCTTGTACATGTGAGTGTACACTGGGAGAATTGCCCCTTTCAGACAAATTGCTGGGAAACTTTTTTAAATAAGTGTGTTGAAAGTGTTTGTTTTTTAACCCATTTTACCTGTTAATTAACTCATATGAGTAATGAGGTGGTACTTAAAGAATGGCATTCTTTGCTGCTGATTTGTGCCCTTTGTCCAGGTCCAAAGAAAGCCCATCATGGTCAGTATTTAAGTTCCTTGAGAAGGAAAGTCAACCTGATATGAGAATTTCAAAAATCATGTAAAAGAGAACATTGCAAATAGGAGACTTCCTGAACTGATTGAATTTTCATTCTCAAGTCTTGTATTTTTAAAACTGAAGTAATAAAACCACAGAATTTCTTTATTGATTAATAGGGAAATTACACAGGTGATGTCTTGCCTGGTGAGTGGCTGCCACATAAGGTTAAGTTCTCAGTGAACTTTTTACTTTGGGATTGAGTTCTGGGTAAGAATATTGGAAATTCAGCCAGACCTCTATGGTTGTTGGTTACTCAGATTTATTTTTTTAATTTTTTTTTTTGCATTAATTTGATTTTATACTGCCTAGAAACTTACTAACATATTTATGTCAGCGTGTCTAATGTGATCTGCAGCCTTTCACCTTTCTGTTTTCCTGAACTGAAAAAGAAGGGCATATGTGTGTGCCCACACACACAAATATACTGGAACAGCTCCCCACCCACAAAATACCAATAAGGAAAATAACCATATGAAACCAGAAAGTTTAGGTAGAAAATCACGAAACTGATTTAACATATCCTATTTAGATTCTTAAGGTGTTCTCCAAGATTAAAAGTGTGGGTTTTTTTAAATCACCGTTCTCTTAGAGTAATGGACTAATCAAAATAAAATTGGATGCTTTCAAGGAAGCAGTGCTTCAATAATAATGATGAAATTCCTGCTGCGCCATGACACTGAGAGGACTATACCTTATCTTTCTGCAGTGATTGCCTGCAATACGCTGATCTAGAAGATCCTTTCTGATCCTGCATTTCTTTATGTGTAGCTGACAAAGAAATTAATTTAAATAATTTTCAATTCTGTTTGTTATTTTRAAACATCTTTACACCATTTGTGTGCTTCATGTGAAAGAGAGAGGGAAAATAATAGACATTTTTTAACAAGCAAACCCACAGCTTCAGCTGGTGATTAAYTTCCACAGAACAAAGCTTATTGCAAGCCATTATGAGTTTGAAGTGAATAGTATTGTTGTGATTTAACCCCAGTCAGCCTCGAAGTATTCCCCACCCCTGATGGGGAGGAAAATTGAGGGGGAAACAAGTAAACCTTGTGGGATAAGAATGATTCAATGACTGAAACAAACTCAAATGTACTAATAATACTCACTTGAATAATAAAAATAATCACACTATTTTTAATTAAAAAGAGAGAGAYAGAGTAATAAAACCAAAGAGAAACAGCTGATGCACAGTTCAATTGCTCACCACMCACTGAGCAATGCCCAGCCCATTCCTGAGCAGTGATCAGCAGGACCTGACCAGCTTCCCCCAGCTGATGGACTGAAATAACATTCTGTGGTTCTTTGCCCAGTTKGGATCAGCTTCCTGGCCATATTCCCCACCAGCTCCTTGTGCACCTGCTGGCAAAGCAGGAGACACTGAAAAGTCCTTGACTTAGGGTAAGCACGGCATAGCAACAACAAAAACATGAGTGTGTTRTCAACATTATCGTCCTTCTAAATCCAGAACACAGTGCTGGGTGAGAAGAAAATGAGCTCTAACCTAGCTGACGCCAATGTTTGGGTTTATCAATGTAACTATGTTTTATATGATTAATGAAGTTCAATATAAAGGGCTCTGACTTGTAACAGATTTTTAATAAAAGCTAATCTAGCGATGCAAGAAGTTAAACACCATTATTGCTCACTGAGATGTATTTCTTTAGCACACTCTCAAGCAAATTTCAGGGGTGATTGATAAAAGGACTCAGTCAAGCACTGTTCAAATCTTTTGTTCCTATTAATTCTCTTCTAAACACCACTTCAGGTCTCTGAGATTACTATTATGCGACTGAATTTATTATGAAAGTCTAGAACAGGTTAAAGTGGCTATATACTATTCTTCTTCTTCTTCTTCTTCTTCTTCTTCTTCTTCTTCTTCTTCTTCTTCTTCTTATTTACATGCCAAATAATAGTGTCATCAACTGAACAAGGAAGTTACAATTTATTTGTTCAAATGCTTTATTATTTTTCAAATTATTTTCACTACTTGCTTTTATTGGCAGTAAAGGAGATACTAGRGCAGACCCCTTGCCAGGTGTAACACTCATTACCCCAGGCAAAACCATCGAGAAGGAATACCCAGGCCTCAGAAATGTCAGCTGTAAATAATTGCTGCTTAAGTGRCTTACTTAATGCTTGTTCACACCGAGCACAGCAACAAAACCTCTTCCAATTAATCTACTTAGAATGAAACATTTACTGTAAGACACCTGGTTTTGGCCCATATTCAACAAATTATTTAACCTGCTCTGAAAAGATGATTTTCATCCTGCCTTCAGGCAAGAACTGCATTTTTGCTGTGTTATGGGACAGAGTAGCTGTGCATGAGGGGGGCTGGTTGGCCAAAAAACACAGTTAATGCTGGGTGCCCAAACTCCACAACAAACACATTTCCAGCAGTTTTACCCACTCAATCTGCTCGAGGCACTCGATTTCCACCTGCTGCTGCAGCACATGAGGCGTACTCTGAAGCGTATCATATCCCCAGCTCAGCTTCAGCTGGAAGGCAACCTCCAGGAATTACAGGAACAAGTGCCAGCTGGGGATTTGCTTCAAAAACACACTCCTGAACAAAATTAATATGCTAAGGTAGATACAGCCTGAGTGAACCCCTGAGTTTCCTTTCATTCAGCCCTAATTTATCTGCTTTCCATGTCCTTCACTTCTGTCCTTGGTRAAAATTTAGGAAAGATTTATTGGGAATAAATCTCCAGAGCCTAATTTATGCAGGTTTGAATCTGTTGATGAACAGCATTGGTAACCCCAGGCTAAATGACCTTATCCAAAGCTATTTGGATATTCTGTATTCCACTGACACAGGGATTTTTCTTTGTTCATAATTCTTTATCCAGTTTTTTAGTATGTTTAAACTCATTGTTTTGCCCTTCCAACAGATAAGCTCCTCGTTATTCAAGGAAACAATAGCCTTTAAAATAGATACAAAAACCAGTTTATTTGAAGGAATTTAACARTTCTGTAGGGATCTGTACCTCTAATTCTCTTCAAGTTAATGACTATTTCTTTCTCGGTGTGTGTGTGAAAATTTGAAATCTGAATCTAGATAGCAAATTTTAATCTAGATATCTTAGAGTAAAATATTGTTTTATAGTATGGCCAGCATGAAAAGTAGGGGATATTTAGTGCTTTAAAAATACATTTAAAAGAAGAAGCCCTTCAGTCATCATCTGTCTTTTAATTCATGGTGAAAAATAACAGACCTTTCCCCATGTCAGTTAAAGATAATTAATCATGAAAGGTAATTTTATCCTTCAACTATTTCTACACTGGCCTGAACCTGACAGAATTCAGTATCATTTAGCTTAGMTTTATAAGAAAGTTGAATCTAATTCTCAAGTGAAAATGCACAAACTCAGGAGACAGACAGAAAAACACATTCATTGTGGGGTATTTCTTAGCTTCAATGTTAAACCTAATAARCTTTATGAATAAAAAGTTATTAGAATTATTCTTAGGATAGTTTGTGGTAAGAATGGATGTGTYTAACACAAATTTTAATAACCAGTTTGGCATTTACTTCAGTAGGCTGGCATTACTCTGAAAGTAGAATCTGACTTATCACCTGARAGTATTTGAGGTACTGTCAGGTATTGCATTAGCCACAATATGATGGTACTTTCCATGGTGAATTTCTGTGCATGTTGTGTTGAATCTTGGTGAGATACACGGTGTTAAGGGGGATTCAAGGGATAAGGATGCCCCCCTTGAAACAACAGATGTCTGATGGAATAAACCACTGAACAGGTTATTCCCGAGGCCTTGGTGTGAGCTGCTGCATACAGAGCCCACCGGCAAAGCACAGCCAGGATCTCCATGAACCAGGACCGTATCACAGCCAGTCACTGATGGGGAAGCAAGTGGGCTCTTCAAATGGAAAAGATCTCATCCTGAAAGCACAGGGGTTTGATCCTGATCATGACAGTTTCACTAATGTGAAGAATCCAAAGCGGGGATGTCACTGCAGATGCTTAATGCCTCTAAACACAGCTTCTCATGCCTCTGGTGTTGCAGCTCACATTCTCATTTCATCTGCTGCTGGTACAGATCTTGCTCCTGCCTCTCCATACATCCCTGCATTACTCCAAACAATACCAGTGAAGCGTTTAATATCATTATAGGATAAATAACTTCAAGCAATTTCCTTCATCTTTTAGAGTTCTTGCTGCTTTTTCATAAGATTTAATGTTACCTTTGAAATAATAATCAATGATGCTTCTTTTTCAACATGAACATAATCTCCTTTGAGTAATAAGTGCTTAGAGAAACTTTATCCCAGAGAAGCAGCATATCAATTTTCTTTATATCAGTGAAGGAAATCCCTGAAGAAGCAGGTATTTACAGAAATACTACCCTAAAATTAGAATTTCCTCAGCGAATTACATCTCATTACACTGTGCTTTTCTTGATCAGCGTATCATGAGTTTGAGCCTAAAGTTGATAGCTCAAGTATAAAAATCACATGCTACAAATCCATCAGCTTTACCACTTCTACTAAACAGGATCCCTGTCTAGTATCCTTTAGCCTTATTTACAGATAACCATGAAAAAACAAATTTGGCATTTGAGTCTTTTTCCAAGCTGCTCGTTGGTAATTTTTTTCTMTGACTTCAATACTGCAGAATTAAATTTTCTTTTTTGCAGTAACAATGCCTTATTTATGCAGGCAATATCCCCTGAAAGGACCTTACAAAAAGGTTCCAGATAATTGATAAACTGGAGATCACTCCATTAATGAAGTTTTGTCCAATTTCCTTGCAAATTACTTTCGGGATGCTAGTTCTTTCCTTACAAGCTTATTTTCTATTGTCCATATTGTYCTTGATTTAAAATTTAAACCAAGTTCATTTTATTATGATTTCATGCTTGTGTTTGATGATCTTCCACAAGACAGCATTATTAAAGGTATTTGTATTGTACTAAACATRTGCTTCAACCCTAAATTTTCCCTAGGCTGAAAGATTTCAAGCAGCGGGTGCACAGCCATCATCAGGAAGTTGTCCCCTGGTCTCTCCCACTTCTAATCACATTTCTGTGCTCTGCTTTTTCCTTTTTTTTTTTTTTTCCCTATAAGGGTCATAATGTCATACACAATGCAGGCAACTAATGTTCTCTGCTGAAAGAATTGACCTCAGCCCAATCTTCATCTTGGAATGGGAGGTAATGCTCTTGCTTTTCCAATCATGAAAGGTAGCAAGTGCTCTTTTATAAATCTTCCCAAGCAGACAAGAACTCCAGTTCCAGTGGTTTAAATGTCATTAGTGATGAAAGTATACTGATTGAAAGGATTTTTTTTCTTTTTTATGGTAGCAGTAACATCCTATTTATAGTAAATTGTTAGGAAGGGAAGAAAAAAGAGAATTAAAACCTCTTGATCTTAAGAACTGGTTATATGGCTTTAGATCTGAGAATACTTTAACAAAATGTCTTTCAGGGTTTTGGTTGTACTACCACTTAAGCACATGATTAGCTATTCTGCTAGTCCTAAAAAAAAAAAATCAGTAAGATATACTATGATACTCCTGTCTACAGAAGCCATATAGCTACTTATGCTACATTTTCCATATGGTTGTCTTCGTAGAAGCTGGTTTCGCATTTTCTTTAAACAYATGAAATAATTAGATTTTGTTTGACCATGGACACTTGGCAAAATGTTAGAAATATTATCATTAATTAAAAGCTGAAGGATTTTTTCTTTTTTAGGATCAATAAAACCCAGAAGAATTTTCCAAATTGCTGGTAAGAGACAATTGTATGGGAAGATCAAACAGCTGCATGTCTGATTTGGAGCACATTTCTATTCTTATCACTAAKTGACTCACTTTCACTTTGTGGGAACAGATAAGAAAACAATTCTTGTTTGGTTGTTTTTAGAGAAATAATAAGARCACAAGCATGAGCAAAGTGGTACACAGTTCACTTCACCTGTAGCCAGCAGGTCCAGAAAGGAAAATTATATTGAGACTGGYTTCTCATTAGGTATTCATGCATCTCTGGCCATTAACGTATCTGAGCAATGGAAAAACTCCGTGGGAATTTACTAATGACAAAGGAGGGGAAAAATATTAAATCTGATACTTGCTCATGATATAGCATTAAAAATGGCTATGACAAATTAGTCTACAGCTCTCAAACCTAGTCTTCCACCTGTAAGCTTTTCCCGGAGGTAGCTAGTTTCTTTTTTTTTTTGTGTTTACAAATATCAAAGCTATAGAACCAATCAAGAGTGTTACAATATAAAATAGGCTACCTTTTTTTTTCCCTGTCCAATTAAAAAAATCTAGTCAGGAACACCAACTTCAAACAGAGGGAATTCCTACGATTTCCTCCCATTTTTTAGTGGAGGTGCAGAAAGTCCAACCGCAGAGAAATGCTCATTCCATTCTGCTCCCGTGACAATTTGATATCCTTCATGCATGGATATTGTCACGTTGCAAAACAATTTGTGAATCACAGAGGCTGTACCAGAATGCAGAGGGTGGGAGGCTTAGCAAACAGGAGCTGGGTTTCTGCCCAAAATTTTGGAGGCTTGTTTCAGCATGTTACTCATTATTCGATACCCACTACAACACAAAAAGAAAAACAACCACACAGCTAACACCGTATACTTGTGTCTTTACACTTGATTTCACAGGATAAGGTRTAAACCCTCAATCAGATGTTGGGGACTGAGGACACAGCATCACAAGAAACCAACTTTCACCTCTGAAAGGGGGCAAGTATGATTCTTCTGGTAATTGCAATCTTATTTCCCATATCATGCAGGTTTTATGGAGTCCAGCTATTGAGTAGCAATCAAAAGGCCAGCACATCCAATCATGAAGCTCTTGTGGGGTATTTTCATTGAATCAGCTACATATACAATTAAAATAGTACTTTATCTGCTATTAAATGTATTATACTCAAATTATTAAATCAATTGTCTAGAATACTGATTCTATTGCATGAGTTACCATGCAATTAGAAGATTATTCAATACTACATTCAGAATGCAACCATAAATGATTGAAACAAGAAATAAAAAAAATATTTTGTGCAACTTCCACAATTAATCCAATAAGAAAATTAGAGTTCGCATTTTTCCTTGCAAGTATTTGAAGTTGGAAAAATTTGATTCACTTTATTATGTTYAAAAATAGAGAAAGGGCCAGCACTGATTTTATGAAGAAGTGTTAAAACTCATCTTGCTGGAAAGTGAACCCCTGCTCTTACACAGAAGAATCTGGATCTGCCAGTGATATTGCTGAATACTTTAGACTCTCATCTTAAGAAGTCACCTCTTACAAGGAACATTCATTCCAATGACAGTCCCATATTTCATCTATTGCCATGAGAAAAAGGCTAAGAAAAATGTATTGGTTAACTCCCATTTACATTTAGAAATGTATACCCTATTAAAAACATTCCAATCCTGACTGTTTTCAAAACAGAGATGTCCACATGCACTGCTGAAAACTTAAGACTTCAGTTTCTAAATTTAGTACAAGTGGGGTTTTTTTAAGTGCCTTCAAAAGCCAAATTTTTTTCTTGTTCTGGTAAACATTTCACTATTAGCAGTCACTTAAAATTTGTTACCTAAATTTATGCTAAAAGCATGCCACCCGGCAATATAAAGCAGCTTCTGCTTTTTTCAGTCAATCAATTAACAGGTTGCCAGCAATTAACTTCTTCTATTAACTGATTTTCAGTAGTTCCCAAAGCGCACTGTTAAATTAAACAACATCTTGTTCTGTTTGAGCCAAGAATTTTTTTGTTTTTGTTTTGGTTTTTTTTTTTTTTTTTTTTTTTTTTTCCAGTATGCATTTGCCTTTTTTTGTAATAGCAGTTTACATTCAGCCATGGTCCAGCCTAAAATCCACTGTGATCATGAGATCTTTTTCTACAGCACCTCTGCCTCACCTGTTGTTCCTCCCTTGAACGTGTGTAGATGCTATTCTGCCACAAAGGAAGTGCCACTGGTGGTCAATTTTTGTCAGATCCTTCTGATTTTTAAGCTTGCTTTTCAATATATTGACAACAACAGTGTCTGCAAATTTATTCTGTGYGGTCTTTATTCTACAATTCAAGTAACTAATGAAATTGCTGAGGATATGTCTGAACTAAAACTTTCTCCAGTTACCCATTCCAAACATTAGTTGCTTTTGATATTGAACTATTTTTAACATCAAAAACTATATTCAGAAAGAATATTAATGTTGTAATTTCATTTACACAGCTGTGCTACCTTGATTTTTCCAGTTACCGCAGTGATATTGGAGAGTTACTACCAGTAGTGAAAGAAGAAAACACATTTTTGGGTATTTAAATCTAACACTCTTACTTTGTTTAGTTTGTTGAATTAAAGACAGCCCTTAGGAGAATTTATTATTTTTAAAAGCACTTCAGCTACTGTCTACACAAATCCCCACTAAATACTTAATTAAAAAAAATAATGTCTAGATGTGGTTTAAAGAAATGAAGATGCATCACTTAGTCTTCATTGTCCTGCAGGATTTCAGTCAGGAAACCGTTCAGCCATGCAGATTTCATTACTGAAATAGATGGAAACATCAGCTTGTGTACAAGCTTCGAGCACAGGAACAGAAAGGCACGATTAGTTTTTCTTTGTCGATTGTTTTCCAATGCCCCTCCTGCCTTGTGGCTTTTCCACACCGTTTGTCTGCTCTGGGCTCCCTCTGGTGGGCACCGAGCAGAGGCTTTGCCTCCCTTCCCAGAGGGAATAAAAACACAATAAAAACCACGATTTCATGAGCGTTTCTTGTTCCAATAATAATTAATAACCTATAMATTTATTAAAGTATAAGGATTAATGTACTTTTGTAAGTCTGCTTGTGTAATCTAGATCGTAATATGCTTCCTGAGCTTAAAAACTCTTTGAAAAATCTGTTACGATTCCTTTTTTCCCCTCAAATTCTTTTCAGGTTTAAAAATTGAGAAATAGAAGATGCAACTAACCAGTAGGTTAATATCCCATAATATCCATGCTAATGATACAAATAAAGCACCTAAATCCAAAATTTCAGATGAACACCTTTCAATATTTCTCCTTTCTTACTCAGGCAAAATTCTCCAGTAATTTGGATGTGTCTTACTTTCTCTTAGCTGGCAGTYCTTTCTCCTGCCTCAGGTGTGGATGCAGATTTTCTTTTGATACCCAGGATATTGCAGACTAACATGGGAAAATTTCTAGATCAAATCCCAGTAGACACAGCCCTCTCTTGAGCAGATATCCAACCAACTATACATTACTATGGATTTTTTAAAATATTTCCATGATTAATATAATGAAAAGTCTCCTCTAAAGGCACACAAAAAGAAGTTGGGTTGTTATTATTTATTTTTTAAATTAGAGTAACAGTATTAATAATTTTATATGGTAATTATTTTTATTAAACCGGAATTATTTGAAATATGAAGAAACACAGTGAAGTTTGCACTAGGCAGCCCCAGATCACGTCACATGCTCAACAAGCCTGTGTTACCTGGATCACCTTTGCAGTTGAACAGATTTAAGACTAAATAATTTATCACTGAGGTGAAGTTTCAAACAATTGTTGCCTTTTCAGAACTTCTTGTGGTTTAAATACCTGTATTTCCTTTCCAAGAAACAACTAAGTAGAGAGATAATGAAAGACAGATACTGAGTGATAAATGCATATTTTTATAACCATGTCAAATGCATATTTTTATAACCATGTCATAAAACACTAAGAAGCTGCCTGATCTTCAATGGATCCATAAAAAAATAGTCTCCGGTAAATTTTGACTGTAAGAACAAACCTGTGGAACACCTTTAGGCAGATTGACATGTCTCTACTGGTGACCAGGTATTCAATCTGCTGATGTACAATCTCCCTTCTAGAAGTCTATGAGGCTCAGTGAGGGTTATATGCATGGGCACAAAAGTAAACTTACAAATGTAATTTCTCTGACATAATGACCGTATAGAACACCTTCAGAGAATTCCAGCCTCGTTTTAAGTCTTTGCCTACAGTACATTGTTCTTTCCTTTGCATAAATATAGCCAAACTGTTGAAGAAAATATGAAATGTATTACACAGTTTTTGACATGAAGTCTTTCTACTTTAGTGATGGCGAATAAATACAAAAATAAGCTGCTTATATGACTGGGTAAGTGGCCATGAGTTAGTTTGGTATTGGTTGACTCAAGTTTGTCTACATTAGGTTTTCCATGGTGTTTTAATGAACATTTTCTGATTTCTTTTCAATAACCAGCAAATGTTCTTTTCAATAACCTAACGCAGCAAAAATTTCAAGCATTGAAATTTTCCTTCCGAATTTTTATAGGGAAATGTACTATAAGATCCTAGCACAGATTTATTCTAAGACAATATAAACACAAACATTTGACRTTGACACACACATTTTCTATGGTGCTGCAAAGAAATCGTGTAATTGAAAATACCTTGCTCTTAGAAAAGATCACAATATAGAATAATAGGAAGAACTGAAGTAAGCTCATGAAATAAAATCCCTGAAGCACTTCAATTTCATTAAATTCAATTTGGATAAGCTCTGCTGGGGATTTAACAACACTACTCTGGGATCTTTGCATCTCAGAAGAATGTTTTATCTACTTATTGTTCTTCCTACATGAAAAAAATCTGAAGAATTAATTCTATGTCCAGTAAACAACTGATAAATACAACTGATGGATAGTGGTCTTGACATGGTATTTTTGGGTAAGAATAGCAAAAGAACATATTCATTAATAAAATTGTATTTTCACGACTGAAACTGTTTATTGAAAATTTTCAAATAGATAAAATGAGCTATCGATTCACTCCAGATGTATTATCTTCTGAATATTTTTCTTTTAAAAGTCTTTAATAGAAATATAGAAAAATATTAATATGAGAAATATGACTAAAGTAATTGAAAAGCRATTTTACTCCTTAGTTACTGTGGACATACTTTTTCTCTTCAGTGTTTCAGCTTTTCCTTTAAAAAGTTAAATTAGACTACCATAGCAAAACTAAAAAGTTTGTATTTTCATTTATGTTACCACTTTTAATTCTTAAACAGCTATGTTAATRCAGGCTGAAGATTTCTTTAGCACATAACTTTTTATAAAATGTCAAAACCCCGATACTACATTTATACAAACTGACAAGATTCCAGCTGAGCCAAATTTCATCAGTGATAGATTTTTAACTCAGTGAACCTAAGGCCTCAGTCTAACCTAATTGTTAAAAAAAATAGATTCACAAAGTTATGCCAATTCTGAAATCTACTAACCTGATTCTGTGATTGATTTGTTTCTGGACTTGTGGGATATCAGTGGAAGCCGAACTTAATTAGAACTAAAAAAATGTACTTTTAATTAAAAAATAGAAGTTTCAAAGGTTTCTGGAATTGTGTTAAAAGGGGRAAAAAAGAAGAGACATAGCAAGAATCTAGTCAAGTTAGAATAAGTTAGTGTGTCTTCCTTTTAAAATCAAAACCAAACTAAAACTGAAAATCTTTYCAGATATTTCTTATATCTTTCATATATATTTCTTTAAAACACCAAAGAAAATGCAGGAATAATTTCTCTTCTGGCACTCAGTTTGTCACTATGGTTAATTAAATATGTAATCTCCCTATCTGTGTGTTGATTTACACAGGTTGCTCCAGGATTCCTTAGGGTGAAACACCTCAAAAATAATACCATGGGGGGATTTGATGACCAAAAATAGACGCAGCTTGTCATGCTGAGCTGTTGACACAAAGGACTGACAGGAAAATTTGGATATGTGAAAGAGCAAAGTATGGATCAAGTCTATTTTCAATGCTTCTTCAGGATAGCTTATATATTCTTCTGGATTCACAAAAAAATGGTCATACTACATCAAGGCACATTGCTGTTTTCCTTCCAGGAGGAAAAGCATAGGAATCTTTGTATATTGGATCAATTTTTTACCTCAYGTTTTCCCACCAGGTGGACATGTGTGAATCTGAACTGTCTCCAGCAAGGGCTGCTTGTCTTCAAATATCAAAAATTGCCTGCAAAGTAGAGAGAACACACTGTTTTCCATACTCATAGATAAGAGAGGGGCATGCTTTTGTGGCTGTAGTAGGAATGCAAGTGAAMAGTAACAGATTTTGGGTTGTAAATGATAGCTGAGCACTAAAACCAGGTGCCTACACAGGGGGTGGTGTTTCCATCAGTGTTAGTTTTTAAAGGATAAGTAGGTATTTCTGAAGATTGGTTGCACATAATTAATTGTTCTTTCTGATTTCTATTTGCCTTCTGAGATGCGGGGCAGTTAGAATAGGAACTCCTCCAGCAGAACCCTCTTCCATGGTGTTCTGCATGTGCCCAGTGAGGCATGGGAGACAAGAGAATGTAGACCTCATSTACATTTTTGGTGAACTTCAAATAAACCCTGAGTAATAACATCTCCCAGGAAATGTCAGAAAAAAGGAAAATTAGGATCAGTTTCATGATTTGGACTCTGAATGAAACCCTCTCCCAGAGCAAATTAAAACACGGCCCAACTGAGCCTGAATCAATAGCACCAACCCAGGCAGTTACTAAAACCAAAAAAGAAGAAAAGTGTGGCTCAGTCAAAACCAAGGTTAAGCTACCTCCATCCATTGCAATAAAAGGCTTCACTAGTTACCTGAAAGTAAAAATGGTCTCTGTTCTTTCAGAGAAAAAAAAAAATTGAAGAGCTGGGAAAAGGATTTGCTAAAACKCAGAGAGCTGGCAGCAGCACTGAAAATTGGCTTCCACAAGACCTTAAGTGAAGACCTGTGGCAACTATGGAATGGATTTGCTGTGTTGAATTTGTCATTTAGATCTCTATATGTTAATACCTTTCCCTTGAATTGTGGTGCAGCCAAAGTGTGGTGCAGCACTTTACTAACAGTAGTAAAGTGATGGGCAGCATACAAAACCATAAAAAAAAATCTTCTAGTCATCACCAGAACTTTGTAACTGGAATCAATTTTGTCAGACTGYTTAACCAGAAGACAGCAGACATACTGTTTAAAGCAGACAGGTTCTCTYGGTAATTCAAATAGTAATTCTAATGAAGACTATTAAATCTAMCTTAGGGTTTTTGTTTCCTGACTCACAATTTATATTATGACAGTCTGACAWGCAAAATTAAAAGAAATGGTGAACTAGCAGTTTTTGTCCACAAAAATCCTGTTTTTCTTTACTGTATCTTCACAAGGCCTTTTGTACAGCTATAGAGGTATAATTTTACCRTTTTCCCAGATACTATAAATCTCTSCTTACATCGATATCCACATWAAAAAATAATTCAATAATCCAAGAAAGATCAAAATTATGGGAGTCAAGATTATGATTTACACACTGTTTTGCATATTATACCTCCAGGAAAATGTCAACCCACTCACCTTTTTTTCCTTCATAGCTGTATTTGGAGCCATCTCCATGTTCCTTGGCAATGTGTACAAATCAGATTTTGCTTCTCTTGAATGAGGAAGGCTGGTGTCAAGCCAAGCCCAGGGTGCTGCTGACACACCATCTCTTTCTGAGCAGCTGTGGAGAGCCTGAAGGTTGCTGTCACTGCTGCTGCCGGGGTGGAGGAGAGTGTAGAGGCAGCAGGAACTGCTGGGAAAAGTATCCATCTGCTGTCCATTGCCCGCCTGTTTTCTCCCTTTGCCCAAATAAATGCCAAAGACTCCAGGGCTGGATAGTGAAGTCCTGGCCTTTTCCCTTCCATCGGGTGTTCACTGCCTGTGCCTGTGCCTGGAGCTGACCCCAGTAAAAACACCCTGCAAACTCCTGGTCACGCCACCAGCAGCACACCCCTGCTTCAGCAGGAGTCACGCTTTCTGAGGGATTTCTTTCCTCTGTGATCTCTTTCAGCTTTGATAATTTTGGTGTTTCCCAGCATCATGGCTGAGGTAACTTCTCAAGCTCATATTTTTTATTTTTTCTGTATAGAAGCATGATGCTCATTTTACAGAACTTAAACTTTTCTTAAGCCCTGCGACCACTCTCCAACCAGATGTACATTTTACAAAGCTGCTTGARGGTAGAATAAGTGTCCATTTAAAAGACTTCTGCAGGTGCTGTGCCCATGACCTGGATACCTGCTGCATTCCCCTGAGTTTAATAAGACCTGATCTATTGTGCTGTATTGTATTTCAAGTGTTCATCAAAATACACTTGATTCTGTTTTAGACAAAGCACAGCTGTGTTTTTATGTACAGGCAAGTTGCTTCTGCAGCCAACATTAAAAAGCATCCCATGGGGTAATTGTCACAAATCAAGGAAAATGAAACAAGCAACCCTCTTCAACAACTATAAAGCAAATTAATGTTATCAGACCATGGTGTTTAGCTTTCGGCTTTTTTTTCAGAGAAAACTTCTGGGCATTGAAAAAAGTATGGATACATGTTTTTATATATRATTTTTAAGCCTAAAACATATTACTTTAAAGCACTAAATAGCAATACAAAGTATGAATGGGATTTTGGAAACTTAGCTTCAAATTTACTTCTTTTGATTGCCTGCATTTTAAGGCTTTTTTGGAACTGAATTTTAAGAATGGGAATAGAGAACTAGGGGGGAAAATCAGCACAAACTCAGGAATGGAATGACAATGGCTCTCAWATGAATATGGGCAGATGTTTACTTCTTTCTAAATGTCAGCAAGAGGCAATAAACTTCAGTTTATTGGTGACAGTTCTCCACTATGAAAATCTGAATATAGTGCCAACTGTGACCTGAGGGTTAATCATTCCCAAGAACAGTGATAGAAGGGATTTAATACTTATAGATGCTTGACTTTTACATACTAATAACTTTATAGAAGGTGAATCAAAGGTTGGTTATGAATCATAAACTTTTTTATTTGGCTTTTAAATTTTATGTCAAGTTCACATCTGCCTATAAAATGTTAATTTCTACTCCAGGAACTTGTCACAAAGAAAAATAATGGGGTATGATTGATGTTGTATCTGATCTTGTTTCACAAATAAAAAAGAGTCAACCTTCAAAATAAACCTATGCTCAGCCTTGTGTTTTATAAACAAAACATGACCAAATCTGGAGAATATTATTTGCAGCAAAGAAAACTGGTCAATCAGCTAGGCCTGAGAAGTCAAAAGATTTCTGAAGGTTAGGGCTACTCATGTGCTTTCATATAAATATACTTTAAATGGTTTCTAYTCATSTGCTTTAATATAAATAGACTTTATRTGGTTTCTCTTTATTGACAYTGGGRTGCAGTTGAGAACCTWGAACCTCGACTMCAGCTTCAACTTTACTACAGAAWAAAAGCCCRAAAACACTGCCAAAAKACCTCAARAGCATTTATACAGGATTTTACWAAAACTGTCCYCTGAAGAAGTTGTATGTCCTATTATTTTATTTTTGTAGAATGMTAAAATGCATAAAGACATTTATCTATGAGTGTATTTGTAAAATCAGATGCTGATTTTTGTGCCTCAGTTATTGAATGTAATCAAAAGTGGGACRATAGCTAGAGAGTGTATTGTTTATTGTTTCTGAGGCACTAATTACATGTTCATTTTAAAATAGAAATTAATTTTACTGACATTATATTGAATATATGTCTATTTTACATTCATWGATGCATTGAATAGAAAAAAAATGCTTAGAAGCAATTAATATTTTTAATCAATGCATAGGATTTCTCATTCCTGAAACAAAAACATACCAGTGTAAGTAAAATATTTCTATTATTGGAAACATAAAAATAGCATACCCAACCAATGGAGTGCAGCAATATGTTCTGAATTAAGCCACTGAGGAGTAAATGTGTAGACTGCCTAGACTTTACAGGGTATGTAGGTTCCTGTCCCTTTTAGACATTTCTCCTATGATTTTCTCCTTTGATTGCTATAAAAAATTTTGTAATCAAACAAATTTTTGGAGGTGATTTATCATCTGATAAAGACAGCTGTGGATTCYAGTCACAGACAGAATAACACTGTGTGTAGTTTCTTGCTCTTTCYGAAGTTCATAGGCTATTCTGTTTTTAGCAGATTTTTTTTCATGTCAAAATATTCAGGACTAGATTCCATAAAACTAGATTCAAGGAAATGTGGGAGGCACATACTTCAGAGATTTCTTTTGCAAAGATATGAAGTTTATTTTCTTAAAGTGCAATGCAATATTTTTACTGCTTTTTTCTTCATAGTTTTTCAACTAATTCCTGTATTTAACTATATATTTATTTGTACTGAATTCATAACAGATTTTCCATCTCAACCCTCTATTGCAAGAAAATTTTACTCATTCTAGATAAGAAGAACAGTGGTTTAACACATCAATGCTTGTTTGGTTAGGACAATCTGAACAGCAATCATGAGTGTTGTCAGAGGGGGGAATTTCTTCACTCATAGGAAAGCTGAAGCCTTAAGGTCTGACAGAAAAGCTACTGAATACTTGTATTCTTGGGGATTTTTCCCCTAATGTTCAGGGTAGTCTTATAGAAATTACACACTTTACAAAAGATACGTAGCAGAAAAGCAAATCTTGAACAACAAAACTGTCAATTAAATATCGAAGGGAACCAATAGTCAACTCTCTCATCCTAGTCACTGACGTGATTTTCAGGTTTATTTCCCCTAAACTGGTTTTGTTTCTATACCCACTTTTCCTGCTTACTTTTCTGTTAAATCTAATGTCCTTTGGTCTAACCTTTCAGGCTGTTCTGTTCAAAAGATATTATTTTGAGAAAGAAAACAGAAGTGTGAGTGGTGAGGACCAGCAGCATTTCAGATGGAGAGTTAACTTCATCAAAACCAGGGCTGCACTCCAGACATCCTAGAAAATGAGTGATGTCTGGCAACTTGATATGATTCAAAAGCAAAACATCTGTGGTATGAAAACGTTTCTTGTATCTCTCTCACCACATGAAGGAATTCATAGGCAAACACAGGCATCATCAACATAGGAAAATCTATAGACTTCTGTTCATCTCACAATACACTCAGYTTCCAAAAAAGTGCCTGATACCTAGAAATATTGAAGTGTTCTGTCTCAAATCCCTTGCAGAAGTACAGACTAGCAGATTTGCATGGTAATCAAACATGTCAACAAAATTACAAAGAATGTACATTGGGAAAAAAAACAAAACAACTCTTTAAGGAATCTTTACTACTTTATTTTTGCTTGATATATTTGTAACTTCTTAAATGAGTTACAGCAAATGTAGAAATCAGCTCAATCCACATAAAAGTTTCTCAGACCTATATAAACTGAATTGTGCTCTCCCCTGATGTGTTCCTTTGGACATAATAGAGCAGACCATACATTAGTTTAATTAAAATCTAGATTTGCAGAAGTCGATGGCTTTGCTGATGTGCAGCTGCTGGGATACTTCAATATAAGTAGCAAAGAGAAAGATAAAAAAAAAAAAAAAAAAAAAAAAAGTCAAAGCACGGACTGGAAAATATCTTAAACAAAATCTCGCTGCCCCCAACAGCACATCAGGGCAGTTCTGTTGGTCGCTGCTGCTGCCAGCTGGTAATTCGGAAGCAAAAGGATAAGAACCCCCAGGCAAATCCGTTTCATTCACAAGGTATATGTGCCGATGAGAGTATCCACATGAGCTCGTATCCGTATGCAGGAGGAAGTCTTATACTTCCCCCCGTTTTGAAAAGACTGGCTTTTCAGAGCTCCTGGCTCAGCCCCGTGTAGCGCTGCCTGCGGCTGCCCGGCTCCAAGGAGCCCTCAGCAGGGATGCGCTCCAGCCATCCAAACACGGAGTCGTGATTTGGCAGCGA
>NW_026623301.1:1187273-1193118 GCF_030028575.1 Malurus melanocephalus | reverse complement strand
CCCCGCGGCCGAGGCGGGCGGGCGGAGCGCTGCTGCGGGGGGTGGTGGGGCTGCCGCGCCCGCTCCGCTCCCGCCGGCGCAAACTGCGCCCAGCGCGGCGCCACCTCCGCCCTCCCCTCCCCGCCGCCCCCCGGCGCTGCTGGGGCCGCCCCGGGCTCGCCGCGGTTCGCGGTGCCGGGAAGCGGCGGCTCCGCGTTYCGCCAGCGGAAACTTGGCCCGGCGCACAAGGGGAAGGATGGAGCCCGGGGASCCCGCGGCGGCGGCGCCCCTCAACCTGTCCCGAGCCGCGGCAGAGCCGTCCCGCGGGGACTTCAACCTCTCCGGGCTGCCGGAAGCCGAGGGGAAGCCCCTCTTCGGCATCGGCATCGAGAACTTCATCACCTTGATCGTCTTCGGTTTGATCTTCGCTCTGGGCGTGTTGGGCAACACCCTGGTGATCACGGTGCTGGCGAGGAGCAAACCGGGCAAGCGCCGAAGCACCACCAACATCTTCATCCTCAACCTGAGCATCGCCGACCTGGCCTACCTGCTCTTCTGCATCCCCTTCCAGTCCACGGTCTACGTGCTCCCCACCTGGGTGCTGGGCGCCTTCATCTGCAAGTTCATCCACTACTTTTTCACCATCTCCATGCTGGTGAGCATCTTCACTCTCTCGGCCATGTCTGTGGAYCGGTACGTGGCCATCGTGCACTCGCGGCGCTCCTCAGCCCTGCGTGTTCCCCGTAACGCCATGCTGGGTGTGGGGCTCATCTGGGCGCTCTCCTTCGCCATGGCCTCGCCTGTGGCTCACCACCAGCGCATCTTCCACCGTGAGACCACCAACCAGACCTTCTGCTGGGAGCTCTGGCCCAACCCACGCCACAAGAAGGTCTACGTGGTTTGCACGTTTGTCTTCGGATATCTGCTCCCACTGCTGCTCATCTCCTTCTGTTATGCCAAGGTGGGGAAAATGGAAAAGGGTGGGGTGGGGACACAGTGGTGGAAAAGGTGTCCATGAGCTGCAGAGCCATTTCTGGGCATGTGGAGGGACTTGGCACTGCTGGGAGAAAAAGGAGAAGGGCTGAGTTTGTGCCGGAAGGGGAGAGGGCAGGTTTTATAGCTGAGGGGTGTCGGAAGGGGGACAATATATATGCAGTAGCGTAGACAGATCAGAGCAGAGATTGCATGGGGTGAGTGGGTTTCTGGCAATTATTGGGGTCTCCCTGTCAGATTTCCTTGTGGCAGAACGCTAAGTAGCCCCAGAGCTCTGCTGCTCTCTCTGCCACCATCATTCTTTTAATTCTCGCAGTGCTGTTTGAGGAGTTGGAGTCAATAAAGTGCAACAAAGTAACAAGATGTTCAGGCTTCAGATGAAGCATTGTGCTTCTTTAAAATGTGCAGTGCACTTCAAAATGACACAATAACCTGTTTAGTCTGATCTTGGTTATCTGTTAAGAGTAAAATGTGCATCACGCTGCCTTGTCCCTGTCGTGTGATGTCTYGCCCCAGTTGAAGTTGATGAGGCATTTACCTCTGACTTCAGCAAAGGCAGGTAGTTCTAGGGAGCAGGCATGAGGACCGAGGCAGGAAAAAGCAGTAAGTAAGGGTGTCTGAATATGGGTAATTAGGGACTTCTCTGCTTAAGCCAAGTGTCACATTTTTCTGTGAGTAACAGCCACAGCCTTCAGCGTACAATCCTCTCTGGCTGCTGAACAGGGTCTGGAGCACCAGTTGCTACCTGCTGAGTTAGGCAGAGATCCTCCTGTTTCTGTGCCAGAAGCCTTCAGTTGCAGGATTTCTCCTTAGGCGGTGATTTGAGAGAATAGGACTGCTTTTGCAAATAAGAACTGCTTAAATGTTGAGTAGTCAGTTCCTCAACTGGCAAGTTCAGTGGATGTACCTGAAATATGTAATTTGAGCAAGTAATTTTATATTCTGCTCAGTTTTATGCATATATTACATCAGCTTAATTGTGATGTGCAAATTGAGTTGATAATGTCATCCAACTCAGATAAAACCAAGGCATGCAGAACACAAAGGACAACATTTCTAAATGACTGTTCTTAGGGGAACAGATTCAGCCTGGCAAATGAAGAAATGAATGTTTTTATACATAGAATGAATCCTGCTTTCCCTGAATGAATACTCTGGCATTTTTTCTACTGTGGCTAATATGACTGAGCTGTAGCAACCCATCTTCAGTTTAAGAAAAGCATTACACATTACACATTACGGAATGTGTGCAGAGGGAGCTTTCAGCTACTAATTCTTTTCTTTTTCAAAGCCAAGGCACCTTCAGTTTCAGCATAAAGTACTGGCCTTCAAAGTCTAATTATATGAGAGAAGACTAAAAAGAAGTCTTTCAGAATTAGCACTGCACAGTATAGGCAGTAAAAAAGCAAATATGCTTAACCAAAATATACAAGTAGTAAATAAAACATACCAGAGCACGACTACAGAAGTAGATCTCTCAATATTAGCATGAATATGCAGTTCTAAAAAAAAAAAAACAACAAAAAAACCCAAGCCAAAAAAAGCAACTCTATGTGAAAAATATGCCCAAGAACAAGTTTGTAAAATCAAGGTCACTTGGAGTTACAATAAAATCATGTGCTTAAACTGAAGCCAGGATCTCACCCTGGCTTTGGGATATGTTTTGATGCTGTATGTATGATCCTGCTTGCCTTGCTTTCAGGATGGAGGATSTGACCTGAAGGGATAAATTTTAGAAGGTACCTGGGGGTAGCTAGTGTTCCCATCAGTGTCAATGAAACTGAAAAATGCCATGATTYGTGCAAAGCTGTTGAGGGTATTTGTAAACCACAGCTAAAGACTCATTCCTACCCTCATTAGGAGCCACTGACAAATTTCCAACTGTAATATTTTGGGACCTAGGGCAGACGGGGAGAAATGAAGGATGATAGTAGTWGAAAATCAGAGATGAAGTTTTAGGTTTCTCAAAGCCATTGCTATTCTGGTGGATCTTAAACATATTGTCACTGACAGCTTTTATTTATTTCACTAAAATATTTTACAAGAAGTTTTCTGGCTTCTGAAGTACAAGAAGTATTTTGGCTTTTGAATGCACGAAGGATTATGGATTGCTGGTGCGTGAAAGCCTCAGAAATACTACAAATATCACAGAATCAGGGAAGGGTTTGGATAGGAAGGGACCTTAAAGATCATCTAGTTCCAGCCTCCCTGCCATGGGCAGGGACACCTCCCACTAAACCWGGCTGTCCAGGACCCCCGGTCTTGAACAGTTTCAGGGATAGGGCTTGTCTGGGCAACCTGTTCTAGCACCTCACCAACCTCACAGTAATGAATTCCTTCSTAATATCCAGYCTAAACCTAYCCTGCTTCAGCTTCAAGCTGTGACCCCTTGTCCTGTCATTCAATTGTGCGGAGTCCAGCTCTCTCACAGGCCCTCTTTATGWGCTGGGAGAGTGGTCTAAGGTCTCCCAGAGGCTTCTCTTCCCAGGCTGAGCAACCCAAACTCCCTCAGCCTGTCTTCAAAGGAGACATTAGTCTCTGAATTAGTTTCTTATGGACCTCACTGGTTTTCATGAACTGTGGATCAGAGAAATAATGCAATCTTCTTATACAGTAAATTAAGACAAAGGAGACTCATTTCTCTATTTGAATAAATTGCCTTTTCCAGACTCCTTTAAGGCAGTTCTGTTTCTTTCATAAACAAATTGCAATTGAACGTTCAATTTCAAAAGTCTCATTTTTTAGGCACTCTAATAGGGAGTCAAGTTCTTTCTCTTTCACTCACTTTTATATTGTATTAGCAGAGATTTGTATTTTCCAAATGGATAACAATGCTGTTAAAATGTACAGGAGTGCTGAAGTACTGCCAGCTATTTGGAAGCAGTGTCATTCCAAAATATCTCACATGRTATGGTCTTCAGACAGAGATTTTTGAGATCATGCCCTGTGTCTCATGTGTACAGCGACCTCTTTTGTCTCTTCCACAAATAACTTTAGTTCAGTTTGATCCAAATTTTTGATACAGGAGTGAAAATATCAGAAGGAGTGGTACTTCCCTAATTTTGTGAAAACAGCAGACCATGAAGAAGGTGAAGAGTCTCCATTATCCTCTAAGGAGTCAGTTTGCCCTCAACTCTTAAACACCAGACAAGTCATAAGGAAGAGGTCTTACATAACATCAGCTTATGGAGAAGACACATCTTTTTGGGAATACACTCAAGAAGTCACAAATCCAYAGGAAACCAGCTTTCATTGCCTCACAGAACAATTCTTGAAAGAAGCTTACTGCTTCAGAGGGAGGAGCAGTGATTACGTAGTGATCAGTTGAGTCAAGCACTGCATGCTTAGAGATACCTTGAGTTCTGACTTTTTTATTGCTTATCATTCCAATTGCTGTATTTTTGTAACACTGATGTTTTCTATGTGTCTGGTAAAACTGCTACAACATTTGCTCACTAATGTGTTCTTAAAGGGTAAAGTGATAAATGATTCCCAGACAGCTTCTAACAGTTGCCATCTGCCAGGGTTGTGCAATGTTACAACCAATTTTGGGTACCTCAGTTTTTCAAGGATTCAGTCCTTGAAAGTCAGGCCTCTTTCAATCAAAGYTTTAGGTTGGACACCTATAATTRTTAGCAAACATTTCCTTTTATAGAWGCRTAATGTTAAAAGCTTTCTTTAAAACAAATATGTCTTGCCTTAAGAATGTTTTCATCATTATCTATCATCCTGAACATTCTGAATTCATGTAATGTATGATTTACAGACTTGTTTAAAACTAAGCTATAAAAAGTAAGAGCCTCAACACAAAATGTAACRTTATCTGGCTTTGGATATCTTAAATTTTGCGGAGCAGCAAGGGRAAAACTTTATTAAACTGCACAGAAAAGGAAAAATAGAAGGTATAACACATTAGTCACACACTCCTAATTGAAAGAGGGAGAAGAATGTCTTGTGACAATAGAAGTAACAGCATTACTTTAAAACATGGATTGCAGGCAATGGCACTTGAATTTAAATCAGGTTTATACTACAAAGATGGTTCAGAACGTAATGCTTACCTTATCTGTTAAACATGTAGTTCATTATTTACTGTGTGCAGGCTCTCTTTCTGCAGGATTTTCAGTGGTTGATCACAAGAGTGTAGTCAGTGGGATGCCAGACAGCAAACACAATTTTTAACAATGTAGACTTCAAACTTCCACAATGTTTGGTAGACTTCTGTGAATAAGMACAGATGGTTTAAACTATTTTCTTCACTTCCATATGGAAAAATATTTCTCAACTTGATTTGTTCAAAGTCCTCAGTTGGGGCTCTCAAACCATGTTGAATGTTGTTTCTGAAGCAATCAGGACAAAGAATCAGAAAGAAATGTTTACAAAAGAGAAAAGAAAAGAAAACAGAAAGRAAATAAGGAAAAAAGAGGATAGCCCGCCAGCAAAACCAAGGGCCTCCCAAATGTCATGCATGGTAGTCATGGTCAGACAGGAGCAGAAGTACATCTTACAARCCTCCTTATACTCTTACACAACAACATAATTTTCTTAACCACAGCACCCCACCTTCATCTCCAGGAAACAGAGAAGCTGATCTCTAAGCAACAGGTAYGTGGAAGCTGGAGTTGAAAATGTTACAACCTTTGCAACCAGGTTGGGATCTATCTTTCAGCAGCTATGTATTTCATTCCATGGGTTTAAAATGCACATGCAAATGTATTAGTGAATATTTTGAAATTATTTCTTAAGAGAAATATCCTGAGACAAATTAAGAGGCACACTGTAGAATTATTGTTAATTTGGGCTGTTAGAGGAACATTTGATTATTTATTGGAGAAAAGGAGGAGAGGAGAGGAGAGGAGAGGAGAGGAGAGGA
>NW_026623301.1:1166775-1187168 GCF_030028575.1 Malurus melanocephalus | reverse complement strand
GAGGAGAGGAGAGGAGAGGAGAGGAGAGGAGAGGAGAGGAGAGGAGAGGAGAGGAGAGGAACAGGCAATTTGAACAGGGCAGTGGGGAGAGTTTTCAATTTGCCTTGTAGTGTTCGTGCATAAACATGGCTCTTTTTTAACACTCCATGGCATTCTGTGTAGGTCTTTGAGAGCTGTTCCACTGCTGTTGGCAATTGCATTTTGCCTATTTCTCCTGCTACTAGTTTGCATACCATCTGGCAAATACTGCRTAGAGCCAACATGTTTTCACTGCAAATACTTTTTTTAATGAAATGTGTGTGTAATCTGAAAGATGGGGAGCTGAGAAGGTTCATTTGAAGGCTATAATCTTAATTGACAACAAACGCCTCTGTCACCACCTCCCATCCCCCCTCCAATATCCAACTTGACTGTTTTGTTTATTGTGTTTTTCTTTAAGCTGGAGAGAAATCGAATGCAAAAATTTGWGCTAAAAATTTCAGAACAGAAGAAAAAGATACTTGTAACTTTTAAAAAAAGATTTTGCAGTTCTGATTTCTGGGAAGAGTTTATCTGACTTCAGTTTTGGGCTCTGAGGGAGAATCACAGAACTGTGCAGTCACTGGTGGCAGGTGATGGGATTTGCAAAGGTCCAGTAGATACAGCCCATCACTGTGAGTCATGTGAAGGGGGTGTGATAGATGAAGCAGTGATGGGAAGTGAAATTAACTGCATTCCTCCCATGCACTTTTTTTTGTTTTATGTTTTGTGCTGACGGATTCAGCAGTTCAGCTGGTTTGTAGAGGGTGATGGCAGGTGWATAAAGGTCTGTGGGCCAGACGATCCTCTCCCTGGTCTTCTGCTGGGGTTCTGACCTTTCCTTCGGGTCTGTGTCATACTGAAGAAGAAAGAAATGAAGACAAGATGGAACTGTCTCAGGGAAATCCATTTCTTCTTCTGCTTTTCCTGAGCAATGGCCTATCCAGCAATGGCCTGGATAGTGTTTCCAAATAGGAAGTGCAYRCAGGRTGASTCMCRYTGGTGCATAGATAAGCACAAGTGAACTGCAGTTACAGTATCAAGTGGTTACAAGTAATTTCTTATTTTTATTATTGTTTGTGGTTCTCTGATAGCTAAGAGGAGATACCTAAAACATGCTGAGGAGCTATGGTTGTTCACAAACACCATCTTATTCTTTTAATTCAATACATACATCTCTAAGACTCAAATGCCAGAGTGGGATCTCATCTCTAGATCATTTTGACTGATATCTGTCCCGGTAGTGGCTAGTAGTGCATCCCAAAGAAAACAGAACAAATGTCCCTAGATAATATAAAAGAATCTGAATTGGGACCGTTTTCCCCTCCTCAAGATCTCCATGCATCCACTATCCAAAACCTTCATGCGTAAATGATTACGTCAAAATTTAGACCCTGCGCTTGGATGATGAGCCTTTTTGTGACATATTTTTTTAATTTACTTATGAAAGATGCATGGTAAGTATAAGCACATTGTTGATAAAGGTCATACCTCATGTGTCATGCTGYGTGTGTCATGCCTCATTTTAGCATAAATTATTTTTGAAAGCCTAAGCTTCTTTTAAAGATCGAATAGTGCCAACACCCTGATTATATTAATCAAGCATCCATCTGAAGAAAGCAAATTATACAGGTGACTCAGAAAACCTCTGACTCAAAACATACCATTTCCCTATGTTAGACACAGTAAAGGTCATTCTAAACCAACAGTCTTTGACTTTTTTATGGAAGAAGAGAGATTGTTAATTCTATGTGGAGGATAGGTTTCTATCTATTTCCTTGTTAATTTGTGATATGTATTTGTTATATAATATACCTGTATTTTTATATTAGAATTTGATGTTGGTCTGCTTCGTATTTGTTGGTTTACACAGACATGGACATGTAATTCCTTTTGATTTTCCTACTGTGCACATTTGAAATGTGTAAGTTGGTTCAGTGATGTTTGTAAGCAAATCATGCAGTACTGGAGAGCACACAAGTACTCTAAGATACATTGGTTTGAATTTTATTTGAATAGAAATTGGTGAATTGGATAAACAGAATGCAAATTAATCTTTTCAGGTTCTTAATCATCTCCATAAGAAGTTGAGAAACATGTCAAAGAAGTCAGAAGCATCCAAGAAAAAGGTACATTGCACTCATTCACTACTAATACTCATTTGTTTGTGTTTCAGTTTTATGATGGAACTAATTGGGTATTATATTGCTTGTTGCTAAAGATGCAACAGAGAGAATAAATTGAAATTAAGTACTTACTTAARTATTCAGTGTGCCTCTGAATTTAGCAGATTGGAATCTTTTCTGATCCAAGTTTTCCATCACACTGCATCAAGCCATTACCTGAGATCCTCATATTTGGAACTTTGGAGCATCTGAAATTTAGGCATGGTGAGACCACCTGTCTTTAGTGTTACATTTTTGGTTTTTTTTTTTTTTACTTTTGCTCACAGGCATTTTCCCCTGACTTGTAAATCATGGGATTTTTAATTTTTTTTTTTTTTAACTAGCTGATTTTGTATTGTTTCAGAGAAGAATTCCCACGTGATATGATCAACCTTTAAAATGAAATTTATTCTTCYTCCCAATAGGAGTCTAATAAGAGACTTTAAATTATTCTCCAATTCTTCTATTGATTTTCCACACACAATTTTCTTCTCTTATGTTCAAAACATAGATTATATACTGGKTATACATAAAATCATGAAAGGACTTTAAAGAAGAATATAAACTTTGTGATTTAAAACAATGTTTGAAAGATGTGTTTATACACTGAGATACATACACTGAGAATTTTTCAGTTCATGTAAGGTGGTTGTGATTTTTGAGCAGATTTGACCACAGTAATCATCTTACTAACTTTTCAATTTATAGACGTGGAGGAGAAACCCCTTAGGCAATAGCTCTTTATTCGAAGTGATCACTATTTTCATGTAGGCATTCAGGCTGTCTGCAATGTAAATGAGATATACATGGACTCAATAGGGAATAAATACTCTATTATTGATGCATCCTCTATTTTTTTTTTAAATCACCCACTCAATAGATTTTAATTCCTAGAATTAAAAGCTTTATGGCCCTGATTCTGTATGTAAATATGTAAAATATTTAACATATATACTCTTGCATTTAATGTTATCAAGGACAGTGGTGTAGTTTCCAAAGACATTTTTTACATTGTCATCCCTCATTTAAACGATTCTCAAACTGGAAATATCTCTGCATTTCTTCTAATCACTAACTCKTAAAAATTGCAGATCTGAGTAGGAATTAACTTTCATAACTTCATGGTAAAGCATTACAGACATGATTAAGATGCTTGGATGTATCAGAGTTCAGTAACCAAAGAGGAAAAAAAACAATATAGAAAATTTTTTGCCTTAGAAAATGTGTTTTCTAAATCTAAGGCTTTACTCATGTTTTTCAAAGTGACTTTATTTTCATTAGTGTGCTAGTGCTCTCTCTGATTGCCATGTCTTTCTTCTTTTTTTTCTACTCTCTTGTAAAGAATACATTTCAGATGTAATTATACATTTTTAGCTTTAATCAGGCCTTTATGAGCATTCTAGTAGGAGAATCTTAAATTTGCTACATGTGTGGAAAAAAAATTACTGGAAATTATTATTTTAGCCAAATTCTATTTTTCAYGCTTTTTGGTCAGAAAGCATCAATRTAAACATCATGCATTTCAGGTGGGTTTTATTTGCTAATAAAAAACCCTAAGCAAATCCCCAGTAAGTGAAAAAGAGCTGCTCCTTAGTAATAYCTTGTTTGCAAGACAAAGTGATGATTTTGGAAAGGTAAGCCCTGAAGTTAGGCTTAGGAGGAACAATGGGATAAAATCAGATATTGTGAAGTTTCCTAATACAGAATAAACAAATTGTTTATTTTGAAGATATGAAATATCTAAAGTAAAGTTACAAGAAACACATTGTCAACCTCTGCTTTCAGGTGCATCTATAGTCTACTGAAAGTCAGTGATTTTCCTGGTTAATTTTTTTTAGAATTTTGAACAAAATGAAGTAATACACTTCTTTTGAAGTAATTGTCATGTGGTATCCTGAAAATTTGTGTTCACTTGGAGTATTAATCTATTGAACACATAAATCGGAGAATAAACTGCTTCTAATTTATACACTCTTGTTGGAACACATTCTCCTGRTGAGGCCTGAAAAAGAAAATTTCTCTGTGGCTGTTTTAGTGACTTAAACTCCATAAAGCTAAGCAGAGGAATGGCTTGTGAAAACAAATGTTTGCTTTAGACTGAAAAAAATTATTTTTACTACAGATATAATGTCCTTCATTTTCTGTTGTGAGGTTATACTGACTAATCACAGCATTTGTCATAAGTATTTTGGCCTGTTGCCACAGAAACCAAAACATTTCTCCCATTAATTTCTCTAAGCTAACTCATGTYCTGATTAGGTAGGTCAGTCTGAATTATTATGGAGCATTAATTAGTTCAAGAGGTATAGACCAAGTTCAATAAACTAGCAAAAATCTATGTATTTACTGGCTGTAATATTTATTACTTTGTGGCCACTAGGTTGCTTTTGGCTGTAAAGARGAACTTAAGTTATCTGAAAAAATACATAGTAAAGTGTTAATATAGTAATTATAATGGCCCACTGTATAATATGCTTTTGAATTATTATTGGAATTTTACTGGGAAACTGATTTAGTTGAAAAAGGTACTTGATAGGAGAACAGATCTTAGTTAGGACACTGCAGAGCGCTAACTGCTATTTCTGAATTAAGTGAAAGCTAAAGGAAACACTGACAGTCACATTCCACTGTGCCCTGACAGAATTCCTTCAGTACCTGTAGGGTCTGTACCAACTGATTCTGGAGCTGTCAGAATGGATCTAAGGAAACTGTTGGCCCGTCCTCTCACAAATAGTGGAAATGGAGTGTGGAAGCAGCACTGAGTAYATATTTTAGTCCATTTTTTAACTCAGTGTTTGGTGGTGAACTTTTAATTTCCAGGTTGGTTTTGATAAAGTGCAATCACCAGAAATTTCAAGCCTTTACTTTTTTGTCGCTAATTGTATACCAGAATGTTGTTGCATGACTCCCTCTGTGGAAATTCTGTTTTAAAAGGAGACTCTTTCAAAATATCCCCTGTACCTTTAGTAAGCACTTGAGAAAGTGATGGCTGCCAGCTGCCTTCATGTTTAATTTCTCTTGAAATTGTCACCATAAATTCTTGTGCACTGTACTAAAATATAGACCATTAGATCTGGATGAGATTTCCCAAAAAAAGATTTTCCCCCTGTTGTCATTATTTTACAACAGGCTTAGGTCTACTTTACTACAGGCTAAGCTTTTGTGTAGGGAGTTAGGAACATCATTCTTTGCCTTGGAGGAAAGTTGGGGATTTGCTCTTTACTGCAGCATTTTCCAAGGCTGGAGCTCTCCTCCTCTTTAGTTCACTATGCAAAATAAAGCCCATATAGGGAATKGGGTAAAATCAGTAACAAACATTACAGTATGTTCCCTCTGTATATTCTATATATATACAAAAAAAGAAGTATACCTATTTTTGTGCATTTTTCCTCTCCAAATAGTAGTTTTGAAGCAGTTTAGAGTGATTCTTTGAGTGCTTATCAGACATATGTGTTTTCCTTTCCTTGTCCCAGACAGCACAGACCGTGTTGGTGGTGGTGGTGGTTTTTGGCATCTCCTGGCTGCCTCATCATGTGATCCATCTCTGGGCTGAATTCGGAGTTTTCCCACTGACTCAAGCCTCCTTTCTCTTCAGGGTAACTGCACACTGCYTGGCTTACAGCAATTCTTCTGTGAACCCAATCATATATGCATTTCTATCTGAAAATTTTAGGAAGGCCTACAAACAAGTCTTCAAATGCCAGATTGGTAATGAGTCACCTCTGAAAGATGCTAAGGAAAATAAAAGTCGGATWGATACACCACCCTCTACTAATTGCACCCACGTGTGAATGTTGAGAAGCCCTGTATGTTTGCTCTTCCTTTGTGTGAACTAAACACCGAGAAAAAAAAAGCACAATGAGCTTTATCCTGGGTTTATCTTGATAAAGCTAATTGGGATTTAATGTACTGAAGTTGCATTTGTAGCCAAAGTTTGTGAAACTCATATGAAAGAAACCTGAGCTGATCCTTTGCGTCTTAGATAGCTTTGTCAAATAAAACTCTTGGACCGTTCATAGATATTTGAGGAAAAAAAATGTTGRGATGATATGTCTGTATTCTCATTCACTRAGCATWAAAATGTACAAGAAGAYGTTGATGTGGACAGGTAACTTTCTRACGTCTCACTCCATGAAAGWGAAAAATGGATAAATTTTCTGTCCTACAGATAATAAATACCAGACTACTACGATTTCAAAGAGGAAAGCTTTTGTTCTCCCTTCAAATGGTTTTGACAATGCCTTTTTTCTTTTAAAAGTAARGATGGGCTCTGATTTGGGGCTGGAATAAATTGCATACAACTTGAAGTAATTGCTTTAGAGAGGAAATGCTAATTCTACCTGTTCATCTGGTTTCAATGTATCTTACCGAGCAAGGATGGACTGGTTTTTTCACTTCYTATGCCTGCCTTATTGTATGCACAGAATTTTTGTGTACACTATATAAGAGGTTTTTTTACGGCCTGTATGTAGCTGTACCAAAAAGAGGATTTGTGTGTAACTGAGGGAAGCTTTCCTTCATGTGCTGCATGTGCATGTGTGTGTATGTTTTCTTAACTTCCCAGCTTTGAGATGGAGATACAGTTTTAAGTGTGCAATGAATGCATATGTTTTAAAATATTGTGTTCCATAAAGCAGACCTAGACAATGCTTAAAGATTTAAAGATAGCATTGCCTTGAAAGTTATAATTGGAGCATAGTATAATGCAGTTTATAATTGGAAATATGCAGAAGGTTGCATTTAAATTAATGMAAAGTACCTAAGGTAAATTTCACAATTCTGCAAATTCTTAAATAAAATTAGTAATTTTCACAATTTTATAAATTGACTTAAAATGTCGTTAGGTGGTAGACCACCAAAGAAATAATGGAAGAATGCTTACTCCTTTAAAAACATTCTTTTAGCTGGAGTAAGACACAATTTTACCTTTTTTTTATTAATAACTCATAGTCTCATAGAGTAAATCAAATTAAAATAACCTCTGGACATCCTCTCAAGGCAGGGATACCCTCAGAGTTGAGTTACTTCCTTGTCTGGGCAAGTGCTAAAAATTTCTAAGGATGGTGATTCAACAATATTTTTGGAGCAGCCTGTGCTACTCCCTAATAATCSTCACTGAAACATTTTTTCTTATCCACAGCTGGGATTTCCCTTGATGTATCTTGTGCCCRTTTCTTTCTGCCCTTTTGCTGTGTACTTCAGTCTCTTACCTGCCTGTAATTTAAGATGGCCATTGACTTTCCCYTCAGCCTTCTCCTCTGAGACAAAGYRCTRCTCCTCCACTCCCTGGCTGGGTCAGTGTCCTTCCACTGCCCTTCCTCCAGCCTGTCCATCCCTCTCATGAGCTGAGGTATTCCCAGCTGAAGAGTGTGTTCCAGATGTGGCCTCACTCACCAGCACTGAGCAGAGTAATTGCAGCCCTGGACCCCTGGGCTGGTTCCTGCAGATACAGCCCAATATTATCAGAATTTATGGCTGCTGACTTATATTTAATTTCTGCTTTGCAAGCCCTTGAGTCCTTTTCTGCAGAGTTGCATTGAGTCCCAGTCCAAGTTTCAGGACTTGGCTTTTGGCTTTCTTGATCTCACTGGATTTGATAGCTGTTATTTCTGTATTTCCAGCTTACCAAGGGCCCTGTAAAAGGAATGCCTGTTCTCCAGAATACCCACCACTTCTCCCAGTTTGCTATCGTGTGTAAAATTGCTGAGAGAGTCTTGCAACCTTCTCCTGGTCTTTGAATATGCTAARTGGTGTTGGCCAGATGCTCTTCCAGATTCCTTTTTCTCCACAGATTTGCTTTAAAAAAAAAATTCAGAGTGGTGGAACGTCAGCTATGGAGGGTTAGCTCACATAAAAATATCTCTGTTTAYGTGTTAGTATTGTCTGCTTGGAATCAGTAAAATAATATCAAAGACATGCCTTTGCATGCATGGTGTTTGTGTCCATTCTTTCATACGAAGAGACCATTTGATGATATTGCTAGGAACACAAAATTGGAATATATACATATGTATATTTTTTAAAATCTCAATTAGAAAGGAAGGGTTTATCTATGTATGAAACTATTTCCTGGGTTGGCATTGAGGTTCAGAAACAGCCTAGAAAGAAGTTCCCTTGAGTTTTCAGATCTTCATCACCTCAAGCACTCAAATTATTAAAGCACTATCAGACTTCAGCTGAATCTACAACATTTTAGGAAATTCTACAGTTTTGAAAACTGTATTTTTTATTTAAAAAGCTGCTAGTTTATTACTTTGAATAAAAATTAAAATATAAACACATAATTTTATAAACTATTATAAAAACAAGCTGAGTATATAATTTCATCTGGAGAAGAAATTTTTTCCTAATTTTACAAAAATTTAAACCTAGGTGCTTGATAGTAATTGAGCTACATCTCTCTAAAATTTTCAGGATGAGTGGAAGGGTGGGGACTGCAGTACAACTAATCAGAAAGGTCCCACCTTGTTCCTGATGAATATCAGATCCTCTCAAGCTAAGATGCTGCAGCAGGTTTCTAACCAAGTTTGCTTTGTAGTCATTATATTGTCTGCCTTGCATCACTTCTCTCCTAAAAAGGTACAGAAATGTTATTAAAAGGGGTAAAGAAATGATTCTACCAGGTTTCTTAGTCCCATGTTTGCCCAGCCTGATTGTGGGTAGGTGTTTGAAGTATAATTCAAAAGATCACAGCAGTGSTCTTCTTCCACTACTAAAGACTGAAATACATTTCCGAGATGTGTATGGACCCAGATGCACACGGTGCACTTCTATACTTTAATCAGATTTAGGATCCATAGCTAAAAAACCCTGATAAATGGCACTTGGCCAACATGCTGTTGAATTTGTGCAAACATGCGGAAAAATGAAGGAACTTGCTTAACTTTATGCTCAGCCAGTCTACTTCACAGTAATTGTACAATCCACTTAACTGATTTTGAAGAAAGGAATCTTATTAGTTGCAAGTGAAGGTGACACTTAATTGCTGCTTCTGAGCCATTAAACTGCAGTGTTCTCAGTCACGAGTATGTACTCAACATGCCAGGTAGAATGTAAACATTCGTAATTGGCTACAATTCTTGTATCAAAAACTGAAACATTTCTTTACAATTTTCATATATCTAAGGTTGGTAACAAAATGTCATGCTGTAATAGTTTACAAAAATATACCTCAACTGGCTGAAATTATACGTAAAATCATTATAACTGCATGAGGAGCAAACTCAAATTTTGTAGTTGAATGTTCCCATCTGCAATTCTAATATTCTTTCAGTATTTTGTATGATGAAACTAGTTGGATCTGTGAGTATTTGGAAATTCCTCAGAAATATTTTTTCTAAAGTTAAACATTAAAAAAGTTTTTTTTTTAAACCATTTAATCTTCAGCAAGACAGAGCATTTAAATGACATGTTTTAAGTTGTGGTCCCTTGATCTTTGTATTGCCTTTTACTTTGTATGCATCTCTTTCTTCAAACCTTCAATTCATTATTTTACTAATTGATTAAACCTTCATTTAAAAATAGTGTCACTATCTCCAAGAGATTAATATTAAGCTTTACATATTTAACGTTGCCGTGTAATACATTTTGCTTTAAATCCCAAATTGGAGGAAAGGGGAGAGATCTCTTTATAAAATAATTTTGTGAATACATTTTAGACAATGTAATCTTTTTGCTTGCTTCACAGTGTGATGTAACACATTGACCCTAATGATGTTTGTGGTATTTTGAGAAGAGAGGACAGCAGAGAAAAGAACAGCTTGTAGCTTATAGAACTTGAGTTCTGTATTCAGTACACCGGCAAGTGTCAAAGACCAAAAATTTWAAWWTYTTTKTTTCAAAGTATAATGGATGTAAAGTAGTTCTGAGATACACTGTACTTTGCATGAATTTTCAAGGAATGGTTCCAATAGGTCTGTACTATCTCTTCTTGGATAAATAGGTCTGTACCATCACTTAAAAACAAGGAACATCTTTGGGAAAACTTTCAGAAAAAGTAGAGTAAATGAAGCTGGATAGAGTTGGATGGCTAGATGTCACTAAGTGTTGAAAATGGAACTGATATAAAAAAATATTCTGATTTTCAAGTGCATGAAATGCAGGKGGAATAGTCTTCCAACCAGGCTGGTGAGAAAATTCTATTGACATTTATGGAATTCATTGGTATTACTTATTCAAGTGTAGTTTATATCTCTAATTTATGTATAGTTTAAGAGACACACAAACAGAGCTAAATTCATACACTTGGATATGAAAAAAACTATGAGTTCTTCAATGATGTGAAGTCCAAACCTATTTTCTGAAAGCCTGTGACTCCACTTTTGGAATAAAGCAGTAAAATCAGTGCATATTTGTGTGTAAATTTGCTTTAGCAATGATCAAGGACTATTTCCATACAGTAAAAATACCTGGTTGAGCACAAAACCAAAATACAATAATTTTTACACCTAATGAAAAACTTTTAAAACAAAAGTAAATGGTACAGCATGGAATTAAAATTATGAGCKCTTTAAACTGTCAGTTTTATGTGCAAGACTCGAGAACCATCTGTATATGAGGCTTGTGGATACATTGGTGTACTTGCCCGGATACATTTACTGAATCAAGGCTGAGGTTTCATTTTATGGAAGTGTTTCTTTAAAGGCAGCATTCTCTTCTTGGAAAACTTTGTACAATTTCCATTACATGGTCATTTGACTCCTCCATAAACATCTAAACACATCTACAATTTGCTGAGAAAAATAAAACTTCTCCTCTAGTAATATATCATCTGAGCTACATAGATGCTTCTMACAATACTTGTCAATAATTTATGAACTTATTGAAGTTTAATATCAAGACTTTAAAAGAAAACACAAAATTACTGCTCATGTCTTGTAGTTGTGATATTTACAGTAGAAGTGATGGTATGACAGATCCTTTACACTGAATTTCACAATTTAACACAAGCAAACTGGTAGTTTTAGTATAGCAAAATGAAAAATTGCACATTTAGGAATGAAGAACGTGAGGTAAACTTCAAAAAATCATTATTGTGCTGGAAAATGATGAGTCTGAAATATGACCTTCATCTCTGTGGAACTGAAAACACCTGCACAGGCCCTGGAATCCTGAATTCAGAGGAAACTGGTACTGGAGTTGAGCCATAGGAAGCACCACTGCAAAGGGGGGAGCTTTCACAAAGACATTTCCTAGAACTTCTTAAAAAACCCAAATAATCCAGCTGGAATCTAGCAGTTCAACAAACTCCCCCCCCCCAACTGGACACAGGAGGCAAATATATGGAAAGGCTCATTGATCAAGAAAAGAGGAGACCACTCACCAGTTACTGCCATGGGCAAAATAGATTCAGCTTGGGGAAATTAGTTTRATTCATTGAAAATCAAATCAGAACAGGATAAAATTTCAAAAATACCTTTCCCTCAGCCTTCCCTTCTTCCTGGGCTCAACTTGATGTCTATTTTCTTTATCTCTGCACCCTGACCAGCACAGGGGCACAGTGAACAGGGGCTGCAGTCAGTTCATCCCACATTATCTCGGCTACTCCTTCTCTTCAGGGTGAGGACTCCTCACACTTTTCCAGCTGGAGTCCCTCCCACAGTGGCAATCCTCCATGAACCTCTCTGATATGAGTGCTACCCACAGTTCTTCACAAACTGCTCCAGAGTGGGTGACTCCCATGGGGTCACAAGTCCTGCCAGCCAACCTGCTCCAGGGTGGGCTCCTCTTTCCAAAGGGTCACAGGTCCTGCCAGGAGCCTGCTCCAGCACAGGCTTGCCATGGGCTCACAGCCTCCTTCAGGCATCCACAGCTCCAGCTTGGGGTACTCCAGGGGCTGCAGGTGAATCTCTGCTCCACCCTGGACTTTCACGGGCTGCAGGGGCACAGCTGCCTCACCCTGCTCTGCACCATGGGCTGCAGGGGAATCTCTGCTCCAGGACCTGGATCACCTCCTCTCCCTCCTTCTGCACTGCCCCTGATGTCTCCAGGGCTGTTTCTCCCACATATCTTCCCTCCTTTCTCCCAGTGCAGTTTCCTACCCCATYCCACCCCCCTTGGTTATGTTATCCCAGAGGCACTGCCACCATCGCTGGCGCTCTCAGCCTTGTCCAGCAGCGAGGCCACCTTGGAGCTGGCTGGCACTGGCGGTGTCACTCAGCTTCTGTCACCTTATCACAGCAGCCACCCCTGCAGCCCCACTGCTGCCAAGGCCATGTGACACAAACTCCATGCAGAGAGCAAACTTGATTGTCTAGGAGTGCCCTAATAACATCATACAGACACAGAAATACCGGATACTCTGCATCTCTGAAACTGGCTCACAAGGTCAAAAGCAGTGAAATTAAGCAGTAACAGTTAAATCTTAATTAAGAGGAAGCCTTTACATTAAGCCATGGGTACAAATTACCCTAGAATGCTTATTGGGTGAGTATAATATACTCATCTTGTTTCAAACCACATCTGGGTATTTCTTGAAAGGTTTCATGTGTTTAAATCTCAAAATATGAACTAGGTGATAGCACTGCTGTGAGGAAGAAAGTGTATCTCATGTAACAGAGTATGCAGACCTGGAGATCACAGTGGCCCCTTCTGGCCTTAGTCAGCTTGGACTCTTATTTCTGTGATTAACAGCATGAGAGCTATGCAGATATGAAGAAAATAAACMTGACAAAACTCAGCTATTATTCAAATAGTGATCATCTGAAGACATATAAAGAAGGAATCCCCAAGTTGTCTACATCCTGGAAAGGTCTTACGATGATTAAGAAATCTGATTGAAAACTCTGCCATATGGATTGCCGTTGGTAGAGGGAGAAGGCAAATGATTCTGTASGTTCTTCTCATCTTGCATAATTACGTTTTGCCATAATTACTTTAAATGTAATCACTCTCCATTACTCCTGCATGGCAATTTATTGTTTCCATGGGAGCTATGAGCTGATAGTTGCCGTCCCATTGCAAACACTTGCATTTCCCTCTATAAATTGATGTCTACATTTTTTACCAAATCATTGTAAAACCACTGGAAATTTTTACAAGTTAGAGCCTCTGACAGTAAAGCTTTCAAGTTCACCTTGCTTATTATAAAAGCTAATAATTTACTGAACAAACATAATCTGCCATGGTGTTTCTGCTAGAGCAGTCAGCATTTTGGGTGGAATTGTACAGGTTGTGTGATAGATAAAYCTGATCGATTATGGGTGTCCTATGAGAGTTCTAGGAATAGTAGTTACAAAATTKATCCTGTCATGAGTTCTGCTCACTTGCAATAGCTGTGCAACACTCTGATCATGTCATCCTGTGCCTTTGGAGGGGTGTCCCCCTAACCTGCTCTCAGTGGTCAGCCTTTGCTGAGCATGATGCATGGCCAGACCAGCACCTCATCCCACTTACAGCTGCTTCCCAGTCGCCTACATGCCATGCAAGAAAACTAAAATACATGCAGAGCAGGATTTACTCTGTGTTGTGTCTCATTTTCTCSTACAGTCAGTGCTACAAGAGAGGAGCAGAGAGATTTGTTTTTCCTTCATAAGCCTAACTGGATCTTGAGCAGCAAGAAAAACTCTTCTGTACKTTCAACCCCAAAATCTGTGATAGTGCAATATCACAGTGGCTGCAGGGAACATCTTTGCTTCCTTCTCCTTATCTTCTGTCATTTGCCACCTTAAGTGAAATTCATCTTGTTCTAGTTATACAAATAAGTTACTCCCTCAGTTCTACATCTGAACAGGGAAAATTAATTGCTATAGATTTAACAGTCTCATGCACTAATTGAAAAGTGGTATCTAATTATTAACCTCAGAGGAGGAGAAGGAAAGGTAGGAGTAGAGGGAGTAAATGTTGAAGACAGTCGTGTGTGTAAATGGAATAAATCATGGTCCAAATTTCAACCTCTACCTAGTAGTTTGTAGGCAGTTTGTCACTATAAAGAAAGCAGAATTCTCTGGACTTGAGTAATTWTTTTTTTCATGCATTTATCTCTTGCAGGATGATATTTCTATTAGGCTATTCCTTACTGCTCTACAGTATTATCCTGAGATGTGTTTTCAGATTTCTTTGTATTTGTATAGATGAATATTTAAATATTGTTTTTAACTCCTGTGATGATATTAAAATAAAAGGGTTTATTTTATCTCCAGTTCTGCAGACACCTGGCCATAAGGCACAATTTATGTATAAATCACTACTAAATATCCAGAGAAACAGCCTAGTGGCACTTGAAATTGTTCTTGGGGCAAAATGACACAGCAAGGGTGTTCAACTATGGACTTAATTTTCACTGCGGTATCACAGCTAATAATAATGTGTGAAACAGGACTGGAAAGAATACTTATATCATAATCCCATTCTGGAAAAATTCTTTGTGTAAAAGTAAAGCAGAGCTTTACCAGGAATATGGCTTAAAATATTGTTAGTAAAAAAGGCTCATTTTGCTATGGATGAAATAATAGGTGGATGTTAAGGATATTTTTAATCACAGACATCTTATTAAAATGTGAGGAGTTTGGTGTTTTGCTAATTTTGCCTCATCCAGAAGCTTYCTATAATGTCAATTGAACTAGAACCTTGCATTTAAATTATATTTTCAGTAGCTTTAATTAATTTATAAGGGCAGAGCTTCTTCCTCTTTATATAAGATAACACTATTATCAATGGTTTAGTCTAGTACAAATGGAAATAAAGAGTCTTTCCTACTTCTGCTCTGTATCTTGTAGTATTTCCCACTCCTAAATATACTATTTAGAGACTTTTCCTACTTTTCATTCATGAATACTGGTTTTCTTGTAATTTGAAATTTCTTGTAATTTTACACTTCCATAGTGTAAAATAAATTGGTAATAAAATGGCTGCTTCATGGCTGATAAATTATTATAGGAGGAACTTTATTGTGCACATTATTTTGTTTATAAAATTTGACTTAAACCTCGTAATTGGAATCCATTTCTTATGTATGAATGTTATTTGYTGTGTTTCATTCTGTCTAACTAAAAAGACACAAAGAGATCATATTATCTGCTTGGTGACTCAAATTTCTAAAAAAAACGTTTGTACTAATCAAATGAAACCTYATAACACTGAACGCCTGTTCATGTCCTGCATTTCTTATCTGTAAAAACCCCTCACTGTTACTGAAAAATACTCTGCTTTTAAATTACTTTTATCCTTCCAACCRTTTGTGCACAAGAGAGAAAGAAGAGGGAGAATATTTGTCAGACTATTTCTAAAGCCAAGAACTATATTACACATTATTTTAAGAGGCAAAAGGGTAAGTTAGTGAAGTGAAAATAAGGGTGAAGCTGATGTATTATTGCTTGATGTTTATGTTGATGATTAAGTCAAGTACATCCCTTGTGAATCCATTAGGAGAAACAACATAAACTGTTCCTATTGCCCAAATTCCATTCTGTTATCATTCTTGTTGGGTTGTAACTACRTACTCTGCCTGAGCAAAGTCAAAGTGACTGCTAAATTAATGATCTGGACTTCACTGCCGGAAAGCAAAACATAAAATAATGAATATGTTACAGTAAAAGGTATTGAAAGAAATAGGTGGAATATTGGGGTTGCCAGCTGTAACATGACATTTGGAAAGTTCTCCAGTGTGCAATTTTGGGGATGGATCACTACATGACTTAGCAGATCRGTATGTTTTCCTGCCAGCCATAGTTCTGCTATGATCTGTAATTTATTTTGTTTATATTTTTTTTAAAAAGTCTGATTTAACTTCCTGGGAAATAAGGGAGTCTTTCTAATCATTTTGTTGAAAATCAGATCTGACTTTCTCCCACTATAAAATAGTGTTCAAATTGCTGTTTCTCACATAATTGCTGTTTTTCACAGAAGATTGTTCTTGTGAAGCCAGAAAATGAAATATTCTCTCAGGCAGAAAAAAAATCTCCGGATTAGTCTTTAACATCATGAAATCTGACCTTTATGTCAAGAAAGCTGCAATATCTRTCACTGTGAGACTTGACCCCATTTGCTATTTCTTAAATAATATAAAATTGAGGGCTTAAGTTCATCCCTGGAGACTCCCTKGAACCCCTACTACTGCAAAAAGGAAAATGGAAAGATAAATAACTTTTTTTATATGCCATGGATTTATGGAACAATTCAGAAATATCTAGATGATACATAAACATTCTATCTCATCATTTAATATACACTGTTCATAGAGTAGTTTWTTCTCAGATAAAAGAAAGATAAAAGGATTCCTCAAAAAAAAAACCCTTGGATATTACCAGTTAAAGAATTATTAAAAAGCCTTTTACAGTGGCAGTCAACACATATTAATCAGACTTTTTTGTCTAGTTGCTGAAAATGGAGGGTATACGTTCTCTKCTCCCTGTTTTCTGTATTTTATCTTAGTATTGCTTCAGCTTTTACTTTGTGTTTTCTCTTACTTTGCTTTCCCCGTATGAATCACAATTTATTTAAAAAACCAAAATCACAGTTCTAAAGAACTAGTCATTGACAGGCCTAATATAATTATTTTGTATTAGAACTATACTTTTACATGTAGCATTAATAACAATAGCCACAATTTCTTGCCCCTGCCCCTAAATTCTGTTGAAGTGGTCGTGAGCTGTAGCACTGTGTAAGCCAGAGGAACTATCAGTTTATCCAAATTTCAGCGACCAGCCTAAGTCAAACRAAGCTTCCACAGAGACACCAAACARATGTTGYCASAACATCTCCCTGTGCAAGCATTATCTTCTCATTAGGAGCTCTGAGGTATTCTGTTCCATCAAACTGGGAGCAGGGCTGGACCAGCAGGGCTGGTGTCTGAAACATTATGTAACCCTGTGCGTCTGTTTACTGTGCTTGGTCATGCCTGATCCTCACTGCTTCTAATGAGGTTTCTCCTGAGGTTAATTGTATTACAAGGTTTTGTCTCTAAGAGTTCTGTGACTGCACTTGCAAGTCTGCTTTTGTTAAATCTCTGACAGCAGGTGCCTGCTGCGTTCTGAAGGCTTATTTTGGTATAGCTTTCTTCAAGAGGTTTTTCTTTTGCTCGTGTTTTGCATTTTAACCACATATTGTTTGTCAAAATCTGCTTTTATTGATATTAAAGAGAGGATTCTTTCTAGTGGCAGATGTTCCATCCCTGTAAACAYTCAAGGTMAGGCTGGGCRGGTCTTTATTGCAACTGATCRAGTARAAGAYGCTCATGGCAGGGAGTCCCAGGYAGATGACCSCTGAAGTCCCTTCCAACCCAAAGCAATCTGTGATTGCTTTCAGTGGGGTTAAAATCATACTGGATTGCTTTCAGTCAGATTAAAAACAGCAAGAAAACGGTGGTGTCAGTAATGCAACTGAGCAGCACCAGGGGACCGGGATCTGGATGCCCTGGGATGTGACATGTCCCCTGATGCCATCCAGCACTTGTCACTGAGACGTGGTGCTGCTGTCCTCTGAAAGACCCACGAGGTGTGTCTCACTTCCTTCTTCCCAGGCTCCTGGAGACAGAGCTCTGACAATGCAGACTGTCATCGGTCCTGCACAATCCCTTGTGCCTGGTGCTGGAATGGTATCCTCTGATGCAGCAGCTTTGGGGAACTTTGTGAGTGACTGATCACAATTACCTGATGCAGGCAGTTCTTCACCGCTCCCATTGTTTTTGACATATCTTGAAAAGTTTTGGGTGTCTTGATCTTTTCTTCTGTGTAAGTTTGACTAACAGCACATCCTAAACCGTGAACTAATATACGTTGTTAATTTTATTGGAGAGGTGCTCCTGAAATCCAAAAGCAGGTTTCCCCAATGCTGTCCTGTTAGAGGAAAAACAAAAAATGTGTTCTCCTGTACACTTCTTAAATCAGGACCATCAAACCTAAGAATGCTGGGTAAGAAATGGAAAGGGTTAGTACTATAACTATAATTTCGTACGTCAGCAAGTCATTTGGTATTTTCAACAAATATCAAGTTATTTATTGGCTTGCTAGGCTGGCTACTAGCACTTATGAGCTTAGCAACTGAGTTACAGAGTCAGACAACTAAAGATATGTTTTGKAGGGAAATATTTTGGGGATTTGTAAAGAGAAAACAGAAAATGAGATGAGGATTGACTAGGTTAGGGTAGACAGAAGAATGCTTGAAGAATATGTGTAGTGAAAATATCAGCTCAGTGTGTAAAAGATATCTATGGCATTCTAACACTTCTGTGGGCCAAAAATCTATTTTCTGGTAATTCCTGTGAAACCCTCAAAAATTAAATTAAATAGACCCGTTCTATCTCAAATCTAATTGGCTCATTTGCTTTCCCAAATATAGYATGTTTAATCTTAACTCCCTCTTCTTTTCCTCTCTCAAATGCAGGTGTCCAGAGGTTCCTATTACCCAGATTGTAGTAGCTCTAAAATGAGAGAAGACAATTAAAATGATAGCCTGATAATCATGGAAAATAAATATTAGAGCAGTACCAAACAATTCTGGCATCAGACATATCTCAAAATGCCATTTTTTGCACTTTTTCCTTTAAATAAGATTCTGTTGAAGCCATTCCCTGGAGCACCTGTGAAGGTAYCTTATTCCTCCTGTGGAGGAAAGTGCTGCTCCTCCAAGGTCCTTGAGTTAGTGGTAGCAGCACAACAGTGTGGGAGACCCCAGGGAAATCTGCTTTGTGTCCCTGCCAGGCTCAGACCCCTCCTGTGAGCCTGGGGTGGCAACTGCAGCAGCTTCGGCCATCAGCCATGGCCAGGAAGGGCTGTGGGGATGGGGCCAAGCTGAGCCTGGGTGATCCTGGCTCAGGGGCCATGCACAGGCAGGATCAGGCTGGAGAGATGGAGACTGGAGCTGGTGCAGCATCCGTGGGACAGGGACTGACAGCTCTGGGGCYRAGATGGGATCCTGGGCCATGRGCRGGTGAGGGGGACCCTGGGGTTGGGCAGGGAAAGGCAGGGCTGAGGATGCTCTYGGGACCCTGAGATAAAGAAACAGCAATTTTGTTTACAAACTCATCAACACTTCAACCAGAAGATGGAGCCTGACATTAACTTGTGCTAATGATACGGAGCTGGCTGGAAAAGTTTGGAGGAATGCCATATAAATACTGTGCAGTGGTGACAGAGCAGGTAAGGATGGTGTATTCASACAGATATTGTTATGTATTTATTCCATATAAAATTTTCAAATATTCATTGCTTACTAGGACCTGAGAAATAATTTTTAGGGATTTGAATACATAAGACAAAAATATTTCACAGCTGTTGCATATAATGGACAAATAAAATATGCTCTATTGTCCAAGGCAGTATTTTCCACATAGTGCAGAAATATAGGGGCACTGTAAAATTATGCTTGTTTTTGCACAATGYACCAGACTATATAATTATCCACTAGATCAGCCTAAGGACATGGTTCTGCAGAAAGTTTTTATCTAATCATCTTTGCAAGGTTTTTGTTAGTTTGCAGCAGCATAGGAAGCAATAAAAGTTAAATAAGGTTAGTATGAGAGCATTATGGATCATGCATATTTTATCAATCTGGGTGAAAAACAAAAATATTATTAAAAGAGCTAGAGCTCTAAAGAGCCAATAGATTKCTACACATCTACTTTTTCTACTCAGGTGTAGGTAATAATAAGAATTTGTGTCTTAGAGTGAGTTGTGTTTATCTGTAATGATGACCTACATGCCATATGAAAACATCACACTGCTTTTATAACAGCAGTGATTTGAATTTCTATTGCTCTACATAGATATTTTTTTTATCTTGTGCATTTAGGCTGCAATTGGAATGAACTGGTTGGGATGTTGCAAGTTATTGTAAGCAAAAAATAAAGATAAATGAGGCCAGCTGATGAGATAGCTGTGCATAKCATTGAACAAATCTGTTGTTAGGTTCATAGTCCTAAAATCAGAAAGTCCACAGCCTCATAGTATAAAGCAATGATATAAGCTCATTTTTCAGSTCTGCTTCAGGAAAAGCTGTTAACTTGTTACCAGAAAGCTTTGTGTTGGACAACGTTCTGAAAACTATGTAAAAGACAAATACAAATTTACAAAATGTAAAAGACAAATACAAGCTGACACAAACTCCATATTGTGTACTCTAACAGATTTGCAGTAGTATATTCACATCTAACATGGATCAAACACTGAGTGATTGAGTGGTGCCCAGAGGTAAATGATAACAGTCACACATCCAGAAGTGCCTTAACAGAAAGCAAGAAGCAAAGATATTGCCTCTCCAAAACTGAAAAGCTCA
>NW_026623301.1:1156451-1165558 GCF_030028575.1 Malurus melanocephalus | reverse complement strand
GTGTCTTTGAGGGTTGTGTTTTATTTCTCATTCTCCTCCTCTGACTTTGTTAGTAATAAATTCATTTCATAATTACAATAATGCCTGTTTTGTCCATCAAGCATTTCCTCCCTGCTCCTTATCTCAACTCATAAACCTTTTTGTTAATTTTTTTTTTCCTTCACTTTTTCTCTACCCAGTTGTGGTGGGGGAGAGTGAATGAGCAGATGTTGKGGGTGCCTGGCTTTCGGTCAGCATTCCAAACCACGACAGCAACATGATCTAATAAAGAAAACAAAGTAAAACAGTGGCTAAAGCTCTTATGCTTTGCACACTAAAACTATTGAAATTTTGTTGTCTAGTTGATGGACATGGAAATTCACAAAAAAGAATCCAAATTATAGGAGAGTTAAATCTTCCATAAATCGCATAATTAAGCCCTGACAATGCCCCAAGCTTGTATGGTATTTTATAATGATAGTGGTAATCTATCAATAGTTCAAATGCCATGTGGGCAATCTATGCAGGGACAAAATGGTGCATCGTCAATTAAATTAGGGGCTTGCATACCATGCTTCTTTTGCATTCTGTTTGCATGTCTCTCCCCAGGATTACAGATATTAACTTTGCAAAATGACAATTAACATTTTGAAAAGAAAAAAACACCCCTACAGATCTAATTTTAAAAATAAACAATTTAAAATTGTAGCTAAATAAGTCAGGTTATTAAATCTACTTACTGAAAAATATGAGAATGTGGTACATCCCCAAGCTGCTAATACTGAAGTTTTGATATTTTAAATTGTTTATGTTTTGGCAGAGCTCCTTGTTTTCCCACTTTCCTTGCCAGGATGCTATTACAATYAAACATTCTTTGTTATCCTATTGTGGGAGAATGAGAAGCCCTTGAAAGGAAATGACCAGCTTTGTTTACTACTAAACTGTAAATACCAATCTAGGGTTATTAATAGGGAGAAGGAAGGTATCAGCATTTTAATAATGACAAAAGTTGGGCATTTATTAGATGCAGCATTGTTAGATAATGTCGTTTTGATTTAATATAACATTTGTTACTGTGTACAGTTTGAAAAGCTAATGATAATTATAGTTGGATACATTTTGAGCTCAGAGGGGAACTATAATTTTCTTTTGACAGATCTCCTTAAAGACACCAGTCAAAACTTCAGCTACCTCAGCTACGGGTTTCTCAAGGAAAGGGCAGGAACTTGCTACAGGCACATTTCATTTTAGTATTTGCTGTGCAGGTTCTCTCTCAGTCAAAATTGTAATGGGAGTTTCACGGCCACCTTAAACCAGCATATCCTTAATCAGATTCTTTGGGAGCTTTAGGATATAACTACCTGAGTGCAACTTGTGCCAGTAGAACATGGGATGATAGAGGATGAGCACTTCAGGCAGGAGATAGGCTGGGTTTTTGACAGCTGTGCCTGCTTTGGGTCATTGTAAAGCAGTTGTGAAATTACAGCTTGTCATTAGATTTCAGACATATCTTAGAAATGTCCACTAGCAAGGGCAATGATTCACATTAAATCTCCCTAGCTCGTGATGATTTTATTCTTACATTCCTTGTCTGCATTAGATAGAAAATGTCTATCCCTCATCAAACCCAAGAGACTGCTTTGCTTATATCCTCAGATCTTAAAATCCTAAATGAAAATAGCCCATCTCATTCCCATTGCACTCCAGCAGCAATCAGTTCTATGCCATCTCACTMCCCTCTCCTCTGTGCTGCAGAAAGAGCAATTTCCATCAATTTTGAATCCATTCCCCTACTGACATTTCATGTATTCAGATATTCAGACCAAGGGCTCCTTAGCCTTCAGCAAGAGCATTTCCATTCACTTTTTTTTTGTGGTTTTTTTTTGCATTTGTGTATCTCTGCAGAAGGATGTAAGGGTCTAATGAAACTTTTCTTCTTACCTGGGGGCAAGCTGGCRGTATAGCAGTGAGCTCAGCCCAGAGTTTGGTTTGTCAGGTTTCTCTGGCAGACTGTAAATACTCATACCTTGCTCCTAGATCAGATGAGAAGAAAGTACTGACATCAAGTTATTGTAAATACAATAACTAGTGTGGTTCCTTTGTGGATATTTGAARCTAATCACAGTTGATGAAAAGTGCTTCATGCAGATATGTTTTCTGATGGGCTTGTTGTATTTTTCCATTATCTCATATTCTGTTGGAAAAGGCCTTAATTTCTCTCCCATTTCTGCCTGCTTTTTATTTGACCTTAGAAAAACAAAGTAGCCTAGCTATTGAGTTATTTGACSAGTGGAAGTGCTAATTTTGACAAACTTGGCCAGCCTGTGTTACAGAATAATATCATAATATCATATTTTTTATATCATCTTCAAAGGAGCAAGTCTGAAATATGAAAAACACACTGAGGATGGTGGGTAGGTGTAAAGATGGATTACACTTAGGGGCTGGAGCTGCTGCAGAGACTTGCCAGGGATAGCTGGTTGGCTCAGGGTGAGAATGCAATTTGCTGCCTGCCATGTCTTGGTTTAGAGTGCATCATGAGTGTTTAAACACCTTTCCACTTACCATGGGAAATTTGCTAAAATAATTTTATGTAACYTCCCAAATCTTGCTCAGATCTTGTCACAATTCAGATTATAAAACCGAACAAAAATCTAGGTACAATTCATGCACTAAGTAGTGTCCTTATTTCAGACACCTTCTAGATCATATTACAAAAACCTGTCACTCCAATGCCATGACTTTACTTGCCCATTTTTCCAAAGACACATCACCAGCCCATTTCACCACTCTGCCCCTTGCCAGTCACAGTCTAAATTTTGAGCAATATGTACACAACGAAATATAGAAAATTTACACTGGAATTTAACTGTTTCTAGAGCTAATTGAAAATTAAAATAGAAATTATGATTTATTAAGTTTTGAGTTGTTTGCAGTTAAGTTAGAATAAGCTAAATTTCCTGGTAATTTTAAAGGCATTTCTTCATGATAGATGATTAACACTAAACTTTTAAAGAAAGTCTAACATCTGAACTAGAGCCTGTCTCTGTTTAGATTGCTGAAAGAAAATTGTCATAAAATTTTACAGTATTTCTGAATAGCAAATAGGACTAGATTKAAAAATCTTAAACTTRCATTARTTGCATCTAATGAAATCARTGTGTTTAGGTTAAAATACATACTACTGATAGTTTCTACTTTTCTGGTGTGTGTYATGTACTATATAGTTTTATATTACTAATGAAGAATTCTGAATGATTAATATGAACTTAATTGGACTTCCAATTTCTATAAACATTCAACATTTTATAAATATTATAGAATGGTATTACACTTATTTTAAATTTGCATTATGAATTCATGCCTTTAAACAGTTATTTAATATTTTAGTAGAAGTTTAATATGATCTTTAGGATGTTYAAATCTTAATTTTACATAATCCTATGAAATTCAACAAGGCTGAATGCAGGTCCTGCCTCTGTTCAAGGCCACATTGGGTGGGGCTTCAAGAAACCTGGGCTAGTGAGAGGTGTCCCTGCTTATGGCAGCAGGGTTGGACTAGGTGATATTTAGAAGTCCTTTCCAMCCCAGGCCTTTCTCTGAATCTATGCAATTCAAAATTGTAGGTTTATTTAGGGAGTTTCAAATAGAGATGCAAGATCACAAAAGAATGTTTGGTTTAAGGTTTTTTGCTGTTTATAGGYTTAAATAACCATCTGGATTTATCTGCCCTCTCATTAATATTTGATGTATTTTACTGGTTTCCATTCTCAGCTGCCAGAAGCTAAGCTATTATCGTACCACTGCTGGAACTGAGGTTACCGTGGTTTTTTGGTTTTTGGAGAGGAAATGGGTTAATATCATCACACTGTTATAGGCAGCTTGAGTCTGCCTATTTTCTAACARAAAAGGAGACATGCAGTGCCTTTTTTCCTGCTTCTACGCTGCAGGCTTTTACCTTGAAATCTTTTTCCACCGTTCTGATTTTTCAGTCAGGGAGGCACTCTCTCAGGGTCTCTGTCCCTCTTTTCCCTTCCCCAACTCACTCTCACAATATTTTTCTTTGCAAAATCTGGAAGTTTTTTTTTCTTATTCACTGTAATGTCTACATCTGAAAGATTTTGCTATGACTTGCATTGTGTTTGGGTAGTTGGATTTTTTTAAATCTTGTGTTTAGCTTGATTATATTATGCTGCAAGCATCTTGGGGCATATTAGAGATGTACTAAATAAAAAGACATRTGTTCATTCTTGATGTATTTTATGCATATGGATAATAGCTTTTYTATCTGTCTCTTTATTTCATCTCACTGAAGGCATATTAAAGATTATTAAACATTCCGGGATTGCTGAAGTGCCATAGTAATTGCAGAAGTGGTGCAAGAAGCAAAGGGGTACTCAAAGCACTTAACAAACACTCACAGCAAATATCTTCTAATGATCAGGCTCTGCCTTTGTCGGGGTTTCAGAAACAACTGGGGATAAATAAATTACATAAATGTATTCAGGAGCACAAATCTTCTAGGGTAAGTGTCAAAGAAATTGTAAACTGCAGCATCTTTARAATTAACAACTAGTACAAAAAAGCATGTGTCAGCTGCTTGGAGGACCYATTGATTGCTTTTCAGATATAGATCTGGGAGGAAGGTGGATCTTTAAATGTCATTTGGGGAATGGCAGAATGAGAAGGAAGAACTGGGAAAAGACATCCATGAAGCAGAAGAGTCTGCATTTTGAGATCTTGACAGATGTACTTATGACTAAGCTTGGCTGTGTAAAATATAAATGTTGTTGCTGTTTTACTAGTATGAGACAACAAAATGTCAGTAACTCACAAGTAACTGCAATTCTTGTAAGACAGCCAYGAAGATAAGATAATCTTGTCAAGTTCCACTGGTAATGATGTGTGTGCAGGCAGCAGTTTTAACTTGCTCCTGCRGAATGCAATAAAAACATAAATCTGATGTTTAATCCTGTAAATTTACTGTTAGTAAGTGTCTGCTCATAACATATTTATTAGAATTTAGGCCAGTGTTTGAACAGTTTGTTGCAGACAGACCAGTCTACAATATAAATTGCAAAGCTCTGGAATAACATCAAAATGACTTTCAGATGAGATAGTTCCACAAAACAGAGGCAGCATAAACATCTGGACTGTTTGTATGGCTGGGACAAGGCTGAGGAATTTMCTGTCCTATGTAGGCATAAAATACAAAGCTGGAAATTTAAATTAATTAGTTTAGTACAGGTATGAACCGCTGCTTCTTATTGTTAACACTGACCATTGGATGTTCCCATAAACTCATGTTTAGCTTTAGTAAAGCTAAACAAAATGCTGAAGACCCAGAAAATATTGTTTTTAAGATCAGTGTTTCCTGAAAGGGGGAAAACTCTTTCTGTGGTAGTATGTATARCCTATTACTATGATCACACAAATATATCACATGGTACCTGAATAGCAATAAAGGGGTGGCATTGTGCTGAGACAAATTGGAGCCTGTCAGTCTGTTAAACTGTCTTCCTGTAAAATAATTCTATAAGGTGGATTTGAGGAAGCTGTTATCCACAGAGATAAATGTTGCCTTTATGGTAGCAGAGAGGRTGGAAAAGGTATTGAGTTTGTCAACTTGTCTGACATCCATGGTAGTGAAAACCTAGAAAATACAAAAAGGAAGAAAAATATATGCTGTCAGTTCTTTCATACTTCACAGCTAAGGAAAAAAACCCCTACCTTTTAGAAATGTAACTACTTATATTTTCACTATTGATTAAATAAAGCAAAATATCTAGTCAATGATAACATTGATACATGAAGACTCTCAGATTTTAAAACAATCACTTAGTTAAATTCCCAGCCTCAGAATTATTTTCTGCAGTCTGCTGTAAAAAGCAGCCTCAATTAGTAACAACTGTAGGAGCTGCGGAGAAGCTTACAAAATTTTCTGAGCCCTACCTGACCCTCCATAAGTTTTTTTTCATTAGCCACGGTGACTGTCAAGCTGCTGTCTGCCAGATTTCCTTAGTAGGATCTTGATCAGTACAAAGGTACAGGATTTGGAGTTTTGCTCCCTTAGCTGGTCTAACAAGTCAATGCCCCAGCAGCCTCAGCCAAGGTGGGGATGGAGTCTGACTGCTCTTTGTGAGACCAAGTACAACTTTAGCCTCCTATCCCATTTTCAACAGTGATCAAAAGTGAAGTCTTAATACATAATGTAACCATCAGGACCATCAGTTTATTATGGTAATTCCTTCTGATAGTCTTGCATCTTTGTCCTGTTTTCAGTTCAGGGACTCAAGGGCTGGATAGGGTTTCCAAACACTTTGTAATGCACAACAACTTTTCCTTCAGTGTATTTGYTGGATTGCAAAGGCCACTGAATCTTCGGTTTCAGTCTTTGGCCCTCTGGAGAGCCCCAAACAGCAGAGTACCAGAAACAGGGACAATAAAACAGGGATGCATTTGTTATTTTATTCTCCAAGGCAGCAGGGCAAGGGCAAAGGCACAGCTCAATGTGCTGCAGCAATGTAGACTCGGTGAAGTTCAAAAGCTGCTCAAAAGCAGCAGGGATGGTCCTGTGGCCCAGAGCTTGTGCTGTAGGCTTTCTTCATCTTGAAATAACCCAGTGCAGGACTGAGATGGCAAGTGAAGCAGAAAGGCCTTAGTCCAGCTTGCATAAAAGAAGCAATCCCAGAAATGGCTGTCAGTGAGTGCTGAGGAGCATCGATGGAAGGAGCTGCCCTGCTCTCGTTATTGCAGGAGCTGTGAGTGTACTGTACCATGCCAAAGGAAAAGACAGTGACTTTTGAGGGAAAAAACCTTACAGAAAAGCATTTTTAATGGTTCTTAGCATCTTCCCCCCTGTTGCTGTCTTTTCCATATACTCCTGAATCATAAAAAATGTTACTGTTACTTCAATCCCTCTATGTGTCAGTTTGCTGATCTTTCTGGTCTAAAAATTCTGTCCAAGCCCACCTCTTTTCCTGAGCCGTTTGCCCTGCTTCCTCTGACTGCTGCTCTGTTCTAAAAAAAAAAAAAACCCTCTTTTCTGTAATTTTTAACCCATTCTACTTCACCACTACTGGAATTACAGGGACAGTTTAACAGTTTTCTACTAAAAGAATGTCTCAAATGCAGTTACAGCTGATTTACTTTTTAAAAAGTACATTATTAGTACTTCAGTTTCCAWGGCACTGAAGAATTCAGACTTTTTTCTCATATTTTGACAAGCTGTCTTTGTACTGAGAGACCAYAGAGATCACAAGTGGGTTTTATGCTGAATCCTTTTGTGATATCAKCTGCTTTTTAATCAGGAAATGACAAATATACGGGTAGTATGGTTGCCAGACATAAGGGTCTAGTAGTCTGTCACTCTTCTTCATACCACAGAAGWGGTCTCAGAGAAATTTTGGCTGTATGAATGACAGGAAGATGCAGAGCTGAAGACAGGCTGGTAATTACTCTGAGATTTTTTCACCATTGAACAAGCTGCCTATCTCTGTGACCTGGAAATGAGCACTTGGTTAAGAATGATTATAGGAGWGCTGCAAAGTAATCACTTATGCCATTTTCAGGAAAGTGTCTCCCTGAAGCTTTGCTGAGTGCATAGGTGCCCTTGCCAGATGGACCAAGACAATTCTGTCAGATATGAATTTTCATCTCCTGCCAAGGTACAGCTACTCCGTGGTCTCACACAGGCTGCATAGCTCTTGGGCTAGTACTGCCCTCTCTTTACTTACTGTCTATCTGCACTGAATATCCAAAATATTCTATTAACTGAAGTGAAAGCTTTTGATAGGAAAATAATGCTAGATTGAGTGCTTGGTAATATTTTTTTTTTCATTTCAGTTATTAATGCTACAAAATGTACATTCAGTAATGAATCTATTTCWCAGAGTTAGCTGGTCTATGATTAGTATAATTAAAATGTTTTCAGCCTCTGAGACAGATAATTTAGATGATATATATTGCTACAATCAGGAAGTTTTATTTGAGTCTTTCTTGTACATGGTAAAGTGTTGGAAGCTAGTTATTTTGAAAAGCTGATGGCCTAACTAGATTGACATGGAGAGTGATCATGCTGAGATTGGAAATGGGAATAAGAGAAGAAACCCTTGTGGTAGGTGTTAAATTCGTCAGTTGTTAGCCTGTCAAACTTTGCATCACCCCTCTTGGTCAGTCACCAGACAACCAGACAGTGAGTGTCTGGAAGCAAAGGTGTGGTTTTTTGAGTAACCATGAGGCAGCCTCCCTTTTCCCTACCCCTTGGTACTGCTGGTTTCAGGAGTATGGACAAGATCCTGATATCTGACCAATACAGAAGCACTCAGCACTGAAACAGGGAGATCTGTGGCCCTGAATGCAGTGGAGTTTGYAGTAAAAGCAAAAGTATTCCAAATCAGCCATGTGTTCTCCACCCTGCAGATTGTCAGGCATTCATCAATCTCTTATCTTCTGCCTTTGGGAACAGTCTCATTGTTTGTCTCAGTGATTTGCCTCTATGTCTTTGGGAAATTTCACTGTGGAGAAAGGCAGATTTATCAGCATTTGTTTTTCACCCAGAAACAGAACATTTTTCACRATGTATTTAAAAGCAATGTTTCAAAGGATGGACAAACACAGTTTTATTTCTKCTTCTTTTTCTAATCAGATTTTGAAAAGGAAAATGCAGCTATTAATTTAATGGAATGCTTGCTTTTATGAAACTGATCTTGGTCACAGCAAATGACCAAAGGATACTATTACCTTGGGTATTTATGGATGTATTTCCTCAGCTGGAAATATATTTCCTTTTATTTCTTAGGGTRATTGCATAAAGCCTGAAAAGAAAGAAAGGGCTGCTTTACTTCACCGAGGGTGAAGTAAAGTGCTGTTTAATTTGCACTGTATGTGTTGTCATTGTATATGCTGGTGTAGATCTTAAACAGCAGGATGCATAATTTAAAAATGGAAAATTTTAGAGACACTTCTGTTTGGCCCCTCCATAACCAGAAGATTATTTGAAGCTTCAAAATCTCTTCTGTGAATTTCAGAACTGCTCTTGTGAGAGTTCCCTTCCCTTCCCTTCCCTTCCCTTCCCTTCCCTTCCCTTCCCTTCCCTTCCCTTCCCTTCCCTTCCCTTCCCTTCCCTT
>NW_026623301.1:1109415-1156318 GCF_030028575.1 Malurus melanocephalus | reverse complement strand
TAGGGTTTTTTTGCCACTGGCTTCCAGTTCAGAGATTAACCTCCATTGTCTGTAAGACTGGAATTTACTGTGTACAAACTTCTGTGATTATTTGAGGGGGCTGTGAATATACAGGTTATTACTTAACAGATAGATCTGATTCCTACTACATCTAAGTGTAAATTATACTAAAGCTTACTACCCCTTTTCAAGAGGTAGAGTACTCTTGCAATTCCTTTTTGTGTTTGAATGTTATAGGGCCTTATCTAAACTTTAGAGATGCACGTGTGTTTTTTTATTTGGATAAGAGCCAGGCAGTACTCAATGGTAAAATAATAGTGATCATAAAAACAACAAAAGCAACCAGATCAGTGGAAAGAAGCTATGAGGCTGCTAAGCAATGGGTTATAGGTGTTGTTTCCCAATGTTAGTGAGACATCACATTTCTACCACAGCAGAAGTAAGTGCTGGGATTTTCTTCTCTTGGCACAAATAATTTCCAATTCCCATATGTTGGTATAAAAAGGTATTTTTTTGCACAGTACCAAATTTTCTTCTGAAATAGCTGATTATGGATTTCAGTCACTTTTTACAGAGATGAGCTGGAAGTGTTAAGGGAAGAATGGAAACAAGGATAGAAGAAGAAAAAGGGTGGGGGGAGAAGAAGTTTCTATGATTAGTTCCAAAAGGAAGAATTTGTTACATTTCCAGCTCAGCATGCTCATCAACACCAGTAGAGAATGTGTAGAACATGTTAAACCGTTCCTTTCTGCTCGGTAAACCTAGGCATGATTCCCTGCAGTGCACGAGAAAAGCAATTCCACTATCAATAATCCACAGAAACATTTCTTCTAGCCACCTCTTTTTTTATAAGAAATTCCATCTGTCTAACACCTCTGACCTTCTAGGTCATCTTTTTTAGAAGTTTCTTTTTTTTTTTTTTTGAGAATGATCAAGAACATAGACTGTTCTCAGTCATAAACCTCTAAATATTTTTTTACCTTTTGTTCAGTTATTTTCTTCCTAGCCCTTCTGAAGATATTGTCTATATGAACTTCATAATTTATATTTTTACATCTTTACATCTGTAGCTATCTATACACTTAATTTATATTGATACAATGTCTAAGCTATATGACTGAACAMTGGAATATACATTCTGGTAACAATAAAACCCRTATACTTTGGGATTCATATCCTTTSCTACCTATTTCAACATTTSTTTYAAAAAGCCCTTTCTTGCTCCAGSAATAATGTAAAAACTCATRGATCAAAGGCATATGTAGCTATGCAGAAAGAATGTCAACCCGTTTTCTTCTAGTCATACAAGTAGATGGTAGGAGCCAGCATGAAGGCGCACAGAGGATACTGCAACCTAAGACTGTTGAAAATGGTATCCTTGGGAAACTTGCAGAGTTTGAGATAGTGAATGRAACTACATTTTGAAATGTAATAAAAATTACTGCTGTCAGAGTAGCTTATCATTGCAAAAAAAAAAAAAAAAAAGTGGAAGCTTCAAATCTGGAACTCAGAGACACGGTTTGCTCTTCCTTGACTTTTAGAGAACCACCCTAGTGTGCTTTGGCAGATATTTAACTTTTGCTATGGGAGCACCAGATGATCACAAAAAGTAAAAATAAACCAAGTAGTAACAGGTGTAAAATGAGGAGACTTTCTCTGCCAAGGACTGAGTACTCTAAATATATTTAACTTGCAAGCTAAACTAATTTCCGATAACTGCGATATACTCAGGCTTTCTCAGAGGACTAATCTGCACGGTTTATTTAAAAACAAGAAGGGTTTATGTCCATCACTTCTTTTTAGAAGGCATGGTAACATGCAAATATTTGCCCTTGCCTCTTTCTACACAAAAGGTGGTTACTTTGAAGAAAAAAAACCCAAATTGAGACAGGTGGCATTGCTGAAGACATTAAATTGTGGCTCCTCCAGCATATTGAAATGACTCCTGCAGAAGACGTGTCTATCATCAGAAATGATACAAATGGCCCCTGTGATCCTAAATAAGGCAAGATATTATAATATTTGAGGCAATGTCCTCCTCCCTTTAACACTGCTGTAGGAGGCASTGAACATTCAGCCTCCATCAGAGTTATTTAGTCCCTCTTTGGGAGCATATTTGTTAAGCAGTGACCCATTCTTTGGTGCTCCTCAGGAGGAGCCTGGCATCTGTTGGAAATTACAAATTATTAGGCTCATGAAAGCCTTATTCTGCACAAATGTGTTACAGCAAGTACCACATTTCAACACACCCTTCTCCAGTTTGATGTCTGGGCTACAATATCACACATATAAGAAAKTGCTCAGTGAATATTCACTCTCCTGTTCACCCTGGCTGAGCAGTAGMTTACAATTATTCAATTTTTCCTCTGAGTGTGAAAATTGCTGTTCATCAAAGTTTTTTTCATAATCTTTAAGATTTTCTGTTTACTTTTTATCTGAGCTACAACTCTAGAAGAGATAAAAAGTGTATTTTTATCATTAAMATTTTATGTATTTTAAGCATTTTTGTRTCTTGGATGGATATTGTCCCTTGTGTTTTCTACTGTACACTTAAAGCAGGCATACAGGCAGCAAGGTTGCTGATCCTCACTCTGAAAAAGCAACAGAATTAAGACTATGCCCTCCACACATGAATTCAATATGTGGATTAAAGTTTAAGCACTGTCTCTGTAGTCTTGGACTTATTTATTGATATATTTCTCTTCAGAAGGAGGATATTTATGTGAACCCTCTGTTCTGTCCACAAGTACAGATCTCTTTTGGTACATTCACCCAAAAGGCTTGAATTTTGTATCAACTGTAAATATTTATTTTTTATTTATTGTATTTTATGATAGTATAAAACATACTTCCAGTTAGTTTGATTTTTTGCAATGCTTAAGATAAATTGATGATGGKCACTGGAAAAACTATTTTTYAACAGGAAGRMAAAATGCATACAGACTTTTCAGGCATGAAATTTCAATGATGTGACCTTTGCAACACTGTTTGAATGGCAAGAACACAAAAACCTCATTGGAAATGTGACATTTACTTCCAAATATTTCAATTTATCCAGCCCATGGGTTTTTTTTTTATGGGATTATTTTTCATAGTTTGATTTTCTCTTAGTTTTTCTTTATGTTTCTGTCTGAACTCGTGCATTTATTTGAGTTTCCTGCGGGTGGGCAAATGTAGTTTCTAACGAAAGGCAGTCCATAAGACTGGTATACCTGCACAATCTGAAAAACTGAGCTTCTAACATTTTGTTTTTCTTCACAGCCAAGCTAACACYTTTTTTTTTTTATCATCTTTCAAAARCAAGTGCTGTTATGGWTTTTCAACACTGAATACACTGAATTATATTTTAGCCCAGATGCATATTATCACAAGGATCAGTACCTCAAGAACTAGYGACTACCTTAAATTCCATTTCGTAAGTACATAAGTTCTGCAGCCCCAATGTTAATGTCTTTGTAAATCTGTAAAACATTGTTCTAATTAACTACTTAGCTAATCTTATTCTTAAMAAAATTGAATTGCTGCCACAATTAAGACTAATTTGTGCTCTGATTTTTATGAATAATGTTAAAAGATGGATTATTGGAGTGACTTAGTAGGAGGATGTTCTCTGTACTGATAAAAAGGGAATTCTTGTCAGCAAGCATAGTGCTTTTATGTATAGTGTAAAATGGATCAAAGATCTATAATTATCCTCTGACATCATTAATATGCAAGTATTTGAAAATTTAAATTTCAAAGTATTAAAAGTCTAAGTTATTAATAAGATGTATTATGTTCAGTTTACAGTGTGAATAATTTCTTCATGAATATATATTCCCTTATCAAGTATTTTGGGAATAACTTGAATGCAACCTTTCCAATATGAAAATCCATTAAGAYATTTTATTCTTTTATCTGATTGTCCTATCTGACTTTGCCTATTATTCTATTTCAGTCTTATGTCTTCACATTACTTTGCTTTTACAAGTTCTGTCAAAATTTAATTAATTACAGTTTYCTATTCACTTTTTCACCTCTCTTCCTGCTTTCATTCAATATACTTARWACAAAACAAAAATCTTTAGAACTACTKTGTTAGAATCGTTCTTCCCATCTCCTTTTTAAGGCATTAAGTAGAATTTCCCTTTATATCTACTACTTTTCAAAACTTTTTCTTCTTCTATCAGTTCCATTCTATGTGAAAGAAGAAACTGCAAATCATGAAACTACAACTTTGTTCCCAYTAAAGATTTATAGTTGTCATTCATAACACTGGAAGTAGAATCTGGCCACAGGTAACATTGCAATTGTAAAAGAGATTGCCTTCATCAAAGAAGTATTTGATTCAATTTTCCATTAAACAAATTGTGAAATCTAAAAAAGYCTATTAGTTTTTGTTCTGGAAAACAATTTAAATTATGGCTTAAATTTTCCTTCTGCAAATTTACACAGAACCTAAAGTGATTGCAAGCACCAGTCCTGTGCAAATATGTTCAACTTTCTTTGCTAGAATTACCACATAACCACCATTCATATTTTTCCCAGTAAATTAGAATGACAAATAGTGGGAGATTCTCTGGGATTTTCTAAGAGATTTTGTGGGGTTTTTTTTCCAAGTCCACATGACTCATTTCAATAGATAGAAGTAATTTATTGAGCTGATAAGAACACATGGGAACTATTTAATTATTTGCAAAATGTAAGGACCACAGGTATTTCAGATGTCATCATTGCAGCACAAACTGCTATTAAAGGTTCTGAGGCATGTTAAAAAGCTTTATCTCTTGACAAATTGACTGATGAAATTTGACCTAAGGAAAAATCCTGGATCATACTTGCCTATAATATGGCATCATACTGTTGATGTATCTTTCCTGCTGTGTTTGACTGTTCAGTAAAAGAATGTCTTGAATTCAACCACAGATTTTTTTAAAGTCAGTTTTAAATATCCTACAGAAGATATAAAAATAGGCTATATATTAGTTTTCTAAAATAAATAATTTAATGCATAGATTAAAATCTCAGACCTAAAGACCATAGGCTATACCAATGACATTGGATCCACTGCATTCAAAGGGAGTTTTCTTTTGAATACAAATGGTATAACTTTTCCCACTTCAATGTTATTTCTGCTTCAATAGAACAAAATAAAATCCATGAAAAAGCCTGATGACTTTTTCTACATTGCCTTCTATATAGTCTAAATTTTTGTAAAATTACCATGATTTTGWTGCCTCCATTTTTATTTCTTTAAGCTGAGATATTTCAGTGAGATGTTGCACTCAGTAAGGCAGCTCAGCATTCCTGAAGACAAGTCACTGAAATATTTTTGCACCTGGGTGCCAGCATAAGGGAGTGTTTTCAGTACTTTTACATCAGCAAAGTTAATTTGGACAGTAACCAAGTGCCAATGTGATAAATAGAATTATTTGTGCAAAATTATTATTAAAATAGTTGTTGGAACCTYTTTTGAAAGGTTAGTTAAATTTTACTACTGTGCATATCAAAGACTGCAGCAGAGATAGGTTGATGCCCCGGGACTACCTGAATAATTGACTTTCCAAATAATGTTTGTCTTCCACATTCCTGGAATTTTGCTCATTGTTTTGTGTACTTTGAACTACTGCATCTAATTCTTCCAGGTATTTACAAAATGTCAGCAAAGTCCTGGACTCTTTATGGAAGAGCAAATTAAAGCAGCCTAGTGAAACCTGCTTTCTCTGTTTCCAGGAATAAGGCTATGAAACTGACTATTCGTCTGATTAATGAATGCATTTGATTAATTAGATTTATTATTAGTTTAAAATKCATTGCAAAATGTAAAAATACTTAGAAAGCAAGATAAAACTTGATATTTCAAGGTGGTGGTTTTGTTCACAAGCCACATGAAAATTAATGAGGTTGCCACCTGACAATCTGGTTACCATTCRCCAACAAAATGGCATGAAAGATAAAGTCACACAAGTTTTACACATATAATAAATGAAGAAAGCAATATTAAATATCATGCAAAAAGTTGCAGCACGACTTAGTGCAAGATTTAATGTAATTTGAAGTGGCACCTACCTGAGGAGGTATAGGTTGTTGGTAAAAAACCACCAGAAGATTTGACATTTGACCTAGTAATGAGCAGTATTTTAAAAGCAGGTTTAGACATGACATGATTAACCTACCAGAAATTGTCCTTCACTTTGTCTTGGGTTCTAAGTTTTTGAGTCATATCTGTTTTGCCATCACAAAGGCACTGTGATTACCGACAGTAGGAAAAACAACCTCACCTAAAATGTAGCCTGACTACAGTAAATATTTTGTCCTTATTGATCTAATCATGAAGAGGTCTTGCTACTGAAACATTTTCTCTCTGTTGCTGAGTTATTTATGAGAAAATTCGAAACTTCTCCTATAGCTACTGAAAACATGTTTTGAATTATTAGCCTGGCTGAAAACTTCCTTCATTAGTTCATTATGGAGTTTCCCCTGAAAAGGTCTTTTTAAAAGTAACATTGCAGGTTTCCATCTGCTGACATTTAAGCTCTTTGGTCAGTGATCCAGAAAAAAAACTTGATTMATGAAATTTGTTTCTCGTTTCCACATTCAGGAAATGACCAATAATGATTCTAATAATGTTGTCTGGATCTSACAGATGAAKAAWTTTWTTTTTTTTTATAGTTACAGTATGAACTGGGTATAGATAACAGCAGAAGCAGGACCAAAAAAGATCTTTTGGTTATTCCCKTGAATCATAAATTTGTGACTTTTCATCTAGAAACAACCTCCTTGCACTAGGAGTTCAGTACAGTTGATCTTTCCATGGTCTTTTTCAGTCTATGCAAACGTTTATGTTCACAGTTTGCATTCTCTCCTGGAAAGGTAGCAGAATTTTGGTTTTCACATTCAAGGTATGAGATAKGGCACAACTCTAGCTTCAGTGGCACTGGGTAAGTTTTGAGGCAACTGAACTTCAGCCAAAAAATACGATGAAATGTGTTGCAATATTCACTTTTCAATCACCCATGCTACTCCTTTTAGCCATATACASGAAAATTTTCTCTACAGTATTTCTTGAATAAATGTAAATACCTGAGCCTCTTGGCTGCTGTTGCAAACAAGCATGGTGTCTAAACAGAAGTATATTATTATTTAGAAAAGTAATATTGGCAGTGTGGTAGATCATAGAGATGTGTGGAAATGGAGATAGGAGATGATAGAGAGAAAAAGAAGGGTTCCACTGGTGCCTTGAAGACCCAGGAAAAAAACAAAACACTTCCTAGGCAATACAAGTATAGGAAGCAATATAAAAGCTGGTCCTTATTGGAGGCCTCCAGGGACAAATATGGAAAATGCCCACCCCTGCATGGGGTGAATACAGTTTTATAAGTTTAACAAATTAGCGTAATTGTCAAGAATCCCCAGTCAGAAGCACAAGTGGTGAAGTAATTCCCACTTTTGATTCCATCTCTTCTGTAACCCTGCATTCAACAGGAACTAAATTTCGTTTATGAAAATGTGTCTCAAACACCTGGTTTCAACCTTGGCTCCCAGGAAGAACCAAGATAGGATAGGGGCTTTGGACCCCAAGGAAGTGGACCCTCTGGAATTTGTTTTGTTTTTCTCCCTATCAGGGTAGGGAAAAGGTAGGAAAAAGTACTGGAGCTAGCCAGGAACTATATAACTATAAAATAGTCTACAGACCTGTGAATATATATGAAGGAAATATAAAAGCAAAAATCATTCTGGCATCACCACACGGATTCTGAAATTCTTTGTCTACTGAACAGGTACTCAACAGTATTAGAGCTTTGAGCAGAAAGGGATCAGTCTCTGAAATGGTATTRCAGTACTAGATGTCTTTAACACCAGATGCATTCATGCAAAGAGGCAGCACAGCACGCAGCAATAAGGTAGTGGGAGGCTTTATTAAATTCAGCACTCCCTCACTCTGCCTTCCTGTATGTAATTTATTTGTGTTAATAGCATTAGACTGCAAATGTTRGATCACTGGGCACCGGAAAGTTCTTGCCTTTTCCTACACAGCAATCAATGTTTACAGCCAAAAATAATTCAGCAAATGTCTTTTGCAACCTACAGATTAGTCATTTTTGTGGATAAACACAGGATTTGTGGTTAATTTACTGTATTTTTCCCCAGCACAAATTATTTTTTTAAGTTCACAATCCCATTTTGCCCCATTTGAATGAATGTGGATACTTAAAGAAGATTAGGGCWTCTTTTTACATGGATACTTATTGAGATTGCATACTTGTTGACAAATTAGGGATAAGAAAGGCATAATTTATTCTGTCCCCCAGCAGGTACTTGTGTTCCATAGCAGTGACTTAAGTTATACAGCAGCTTTGAGCATGGAAAATTGTTRTAGTGCTTTTGACCATGGCCACAGCCACAGGCAAAGAGGCATTCAGGCTGCACGTAACCACAAAATTAACCACTAATGGAATGTCAAAATGAATCAGCTTTTGTCTGTCACAGTATGAGACAGCAAAATGATCATTTTTCACTCATTTATAGCTGCTGGTAGGTTACTGAAAAATGACTGTTCAGATGCAGCCACTGGATCTGATAATTTTGTGTTTCATAATTACATTATTATGATGAAGGAAAGGAAAGGAAAGGAAAGGAAAGGAAAGGAAAGGAAAGGAAAGGAAAGGAAAGGAAAGGAAAGGAAAGGAAAGGAAAGGAAAGGAAAGGAAAGGAAAGGAAAGGAAAGGAAAGGAAAGGAAAGGAAAGGAAAGGAAAGGAAAGGAAAGGAAAGGAAAGGAAAGGAAAGGAAAGGAAAGGAAAGGAAAGGAAAGGAAAGGAAAGGAAAGGAAAGGAAAGGAAAGGAAAGGGAAATGCAGCTACAGTTTCATTAAGATATTTTGGATTGTTCAGTATTTTCTAACCATATACACAAAAATGCACATACATATTCAGAGATGTTGGGCAATCATAAAAGTGTAAAAGGTTTTTTTGTTTTTTTTCTTGTAGCTTTATCATGGAATACAAAGGAATACTTGAGACTGTTCTGGGAGTAAATAATTAAGAAACATACATAGTGAGAAATAGYTATGAAGTAAATGATTTCTATCAAAGTAGGCTATGGCAAAAAACTATGACTCCAAAAAAATTAATTTGCAAATTACAAAGGTATTTTGATGAGTAAATATGTTTTCCATTTCTTCTGTTCAACTCTGTATAATACTTACAATGAAAGAATCTATTCTGACCCACCTTATTTTATTATAATCATTGGGAAAAAGTATAGAAAGTATCCACAAATGCAGGTTTGTTTAGGAAAGCAGTAATCCAATCTTTTCTACAGAATTTCAAAATAACATTTCAAGTAACCTATTTATAGTTGGATTTTTTGGGGGCATATTTGGCAGGGAAAGTAACACATAAGCAGTTGATAAAAAAATCTGATAATAAAATCAGTTATTTTTCTATATATTCACAGCAATTCCAAGTTACAATCTACTTATAGTGTGTCCCACACCTATAGAAAAATAATTTCAAGCTTGTATAGAGGCAAGAATWTTATTTTTACTTAATGTAATGCTCATACATCTCAAAAAAATTGAAACTCATATGTTTGGGGGGCCCAAAGAAAGAAAGTAGGACGGTTTTGGCTGTTTAAAATCTTGTCCCTTGAAGGCAAACCCATTAAGCAATGTCCAGCAAAATTGGTTATTACTCTGATATGACTGTCCCTGAGCTAATCACAACTCAAGGTTCAACTATTTGAGATAAAGTAATAGAAGGCCTTAAATAAGCATTAAATTATTTCACAGTTATAAACATGCATTGAAAGAAAAAGAGGAAAGGGGTATTAAATATTTAAAAATACACGGAACATTGCAGAACTGGCGATCCAAGAATCAAGTACCCTTATCCTGGCAACTTGCAGCCTTCAGATTCACAGGATGTAAATTTGTTTCTTTATCAGGTAAACAAAAATACTGCACAAATTCTCAGCCAGATTCAGCAGCAGCAGGTGTGCTGTCCTGGCAGAGCCCTCATCTCAGGAGCACTTCTTTGCTGACCAAGGCAAAGGCAATGCTATTATTGGTAAGTAGGTAAAACCCTGCTGGCTTTTACTGTTGTAATGATATCCTTTCCTATGCTGCTGGCAGAAAAAGGTAGTAATGGACTAAACAAACAATACGGTTTTAATGACTAAAGCTGATGTTCTAATTGTTTGCTTTCCATGAAATATATGTTTGACATGTAATTGTGGTAATTTTTGCAATTAAATTGTTGTTTGTCCATCTATCAGAGCAGCAGCACTTTGCAAACATTAACTGGATTGAGACATGACAAACATTTGCTTAGATAGTTAATCACTGGAAGTGTACAGAGATCATAATAATGGAAACTGTCAGGAGACTACAGCATGATTTTATTAASGGAAAAAGAGAAAATTTAAAAAATATCTGTGGTTTGTTTAGATTGAGATAAGAACTCAACCCCTTGTMATGACTTTAAATTAAATAGGAGTCTGCACACTGCTAATTCATTTACTTTATATACATAAAACTAAATGAAGTCTCATTTTAAAAATTTCTTCACTTTGGGAAGAAGTAGAGAAAAGATACTCTCTCCAGGCTTGGGACTTTTACCCTTACCTGAATTCTGTTGATGCAAGTGTGATTTTCCAATTTCAGAAGGCTTGCTACTATATTTTACAATGAATTAAAATTCTGAATGTCAACTCTCCTAAACTTAGGAGCATAGGGTCAGTACTGGCATGTCTAGTTTATTTTTAAGAAGCTTTTTATGGAGTTAGTGTTTGCTACATGCTAAAATAAAGCAAAGGAAACAGTGTTTTTTGGGCAGGGTTCATTCCAATCAACTTAACATTTAAATGTTCCAAATCACTTTAAGTGGGATGGGGGTAGGGATCGTGGGGGGTGGAAATAGTTGAGTTGAACATCAGGTTCTTCCTGTAAAAACATGCACAGGTCAAGGGACTACTTCCTGAATACTCTGTGTGGTCCACTCTGTAAAATACCAGCATTTAAAAAAAAATAAAATCAGTATGGCAAAGTGGGAAATGGTGAGAGAGGTTAAACCCCTTTTTTTTTTTCTTTTTTCTTTTTTTTTTTAATCAGCATTTGTCTTACAAGTCAAGAAAACATAAAAACACTCCAAAATTTTTTAAGAGAACAAAACAACCACCCCAAATACTCAGTCTTCTGCTGGTATGTCTGAGAGTTTTCCATAAAAAGTGATATATATCTTAGGATTTTATGAGCTGTCAGTTATATGGAAACATGACTGAATAAATCAAGTGGTGAGTCTTCTGGCTCAACCTCCATGAGAACTCATGCTGATGTTTGTAAGCCCAGCATTACTGCTGAGAATCTTTCTGGGCATGCTGAGAATAGTTCCTTCAAACTATTACGGCAATATTTTAAAATGCTGTCATATCATGCTGGTCCTTCAGTCACAAATAATGAAGAGCTGTGTTTAAATATAATTTTTCTTTATGCCTGAGCTGCTTGTTGAGGCCAGGAGGGAAGAAGGATGCCTGATCTAAGAGAAGGAGTTGCTTCACTTTGACTAGTCTTTATACTGTTTATAGTTATGGGGAGCGATGGAGGGCCCAGAAAATAAAACACAGGATACTTGCAATTAACCAGGCAGTTTCAGATTTTATATCTCACAGTACAAATCTGTCCTGAGCAGAATATTTCATGTCAAACTCATTCTTGYCCTTTCTTATGTTGGAGAGCTCCTTGTTGGAATTAAATTTCAAATACTTCTTACATAAGTGCAATCAAAACAAAAGTTTGTCTGGTGGATTATCCTGTCCCATTATACTTAGTATTTACCTGGCATTGAGCCATGCTTGGCCCAGGGTTCAGGAGCTGATTGTGGTGTTTTTATTTATAGCAGTCTTGGCTCTTTTTTTCCACACCATCCATTGGTAAGAAAGCACAAAGCCTGGCAGCAGCCAGCTCACGCACATTGATAGCTGATACAGAGCACAGGGAGTGTCATCTTGCAAAGAAATAGCTCCAGAAAGGCATCAGGAATGTCTGATTTCTTAAACATCACACTGTGAACTGTGGAGAATTTTCCTGTTTTGTACAATTTTCCGCCATGTCGCTCAATTTTTGCAGTATGTGATTTTTAACTGTGYTATTTATACAGCTGTTTTCTGGGCAACAAAGCATGTTTTGTGAAATAGAGCRCAACTCTTCTATAAATCCAGACAAATCCTGAATAATGGTTCACAACAAAATCCTGGTTTTGAAGCCATCCTAGTGTAGTCCTAACAYAGCTAAGCATCCAGATTTATTTTTCAGACCCTGGACAACCTTAGAGAMAACAAAGATTTACCTCTATCCTTTATATTAACACTGCAGGGTTTCCAGAACCTTAGCTCATGGTCTGATGGAAACCAGCTCCCACATAAATTTTGAAATTATCTAATGGATTCCAGGTGCTTTTTTAATGCCTTAGGTTTAAAGGCTTAACAAGTCTGTCCCTAACTAGAGTTAATAACATATAATGCATAAATTTYAGCTGAAAATGAATTCAGTCCTAGATATAGTATTGTAACCATAAATCTCGAARTTTTTTCATGCAGTTCTTTAATCAGCTGGATACTGGCATTTTTAATTGACTAATCAACTGAAATTTCAAACTGAGATTTAAACAAACTGCCTCATAATGGAGATAAAGAAAAATCCACTGACAAAGCACAGTTAGAAAAGATCTCCAGCCAGAACAAAAACAGCTCAGGATTTTATTTTAGATACATGATATTTGACATTTCTAGAACTTTTTTTGTAAAGGCAAGATAGTGAAGATTCATTAAGAACAAAAAATAAGTTTTTCTTTCATGGGAAGTAAGCAAAGTTTTATTATGCCTCAGAAATGTAATCTGTTGTTTTGAACAATGGCATTTCTGCTCCTGCCTATTAAGTGTCTAGTCTATCATTACATATGCCTCTGTCTTTTAAGAAATAGTATTATAGGTACTAGGTCTGCATCATGTGTTATAGCATACTGCAGRAATTGTTTAGTTTTCACACAATATGAAATTATTTCAGCAAGTTGTTCATTTGGCAAGTTGTATTGGGTTACATGTGTCTGAAATTTCACATCTAAACTAGTTAAAAATTAGATTTTAAGCATCACTTGTTCTAAAGAAAAGAAAGAACTTTAATTTTTAATATATTGAAGTGAAAAATTAGAAATAATTGGCATCTACTTTTTGCATACRATCTGATACAGATCCTTAAGGTTTTCTATTTCAGAGCACAGCTTGGTTACAACAGCCTTCCAATTTCTAAAGGGGCCCTATGAGAGACCTGGAGAGGGCCTTGTCACAAGAGCAGGCAGTGAAAAACTGAAAAGGATGCTTTAAACTGAAAAAGGGTGGGTTTAAATTAGATATAAGGAAGAAATTTTTAATGCTGAGGGTGGTCAGGCACTGGAACAAGTAGCTCAGAGAAGTTGTGGGTGCCCCGTCCCTGGGAGTGTTCATGGACAGGCTGGATGGGGCTCTGAGCAGCCTCCAGTTGGAAGGTGTCCCTGCCCATGGCAAAGAGGTTGGATCTGGATGATCTCTAGTGTCCATTCCAACCCAAACCATCCTGTGAATAAATGATKCTAAGATTCTCTCTTCTTATTTCAATCTGAGTATTTTGATTAATCCAAAGAAGAATGCTGCTGAGAATGCATTCTGGATTCAAATGCTGCATCAAACGAGATTTACTACATGGAATTTCCAAATACTGAACTACACCCCTTCAGTGTGGGCTTGTAGCTGCTGTGGCGTTTTTAACAACTGGTTGTATTCTTGGCATCCAATGCTGTTGAAGAAAAATACTRGCAGACCCTGAGTAACCATGGAAACCAAAACAATGTCTATAGGTTTTTGGATAAACTGAACTACCTACATGGCATAAGAGATGCTTTATCTTTAAGATCAGGAGAACTATTTAATGTTAATCACTGTAACAAGTGATATCTTATCGCTATAAAGCATGAAGCAAAAAGCTACAAAGAAAGAATAGAAAAAAGAATAATTAAATAGCTCTTCTCTGTAACAAACAAATTGAATGGGATTTTTATTAGCATTAGTTTGGGGGTATTTTGTGTACTTATTAATAGGCAGAGGTACTTRCTTTGAGCAATACAATGAACTTAATTACTTTTTGTATTTTGTGATATCAGTACTTGGTCATAATATTGAGCAGCTGGAATTGAAAGTAGTGTGCTCAGTTGTAAATGAAACCACCACAATATCAACATTTAATATTAGATCATTGTGGCTGTATATTCAATAACCAAAAAAAAACCAACCCTCCTTTCTTTTTTTTTCTAATTGTTATTATGTTACTGTGAAATTCCTTAGTAAACATTCAACAGATTTACTGAATTTCAATCTGTTCTTGTTCTGGCTTAGAAATTGACTATTTTTTCTCTTTGAAACAAACTGTCATCCAAGAAAAATGCTCCTGAAAGAGCAAGAGTAATCAAATCACACAATGTACTTCCAAAATGGAAAATGATTATCTGTTATGGTTTTGAGAAAGAAACTCAGATTCAGAGTTTGGTTTGAGAATTGGGTGAGGACAGTGACAGCAGAAACCTGAATATCTYCTGCACCTTCCTGTCTCAGCTTCTTGCTGTTGCAAGCAACCCTTCTCCATTGCTCCATTGCAGCACTGTCCCAAAAGATCACACWGCTGAGAACTGTSTCAGRATTGATAAATCCTTCAGAATGCTGAGGGCGAGTCAGTAAACACATTTGGTTTTATTGAAGTGTCCCTGCAGTATTTTCTCTGGAGAAAATATTTTTCCTTTGTTGGGCAGTGAGACACTGAGCATCTCCTCAGTCCTACAGAACTCACCCAGTGCTCGTATTTTCCTCCCTCTGGGCTTGCTGCTTCTCTGCCTGGGGAGGTSCTGTACATGGATGTGGAAGGGCAGTTTTGGGATGTAATTTAATACACTAGCAATGGTAAATCATTTGTGAAAACAGGCAATCTTTTTGAAAAACAGATGCAGTTTTCTGTTTCAATATCTACCATCAGGGCTGAAACAAGTAGGATTCTCCTCCGTATCATCAGATTTTTTTTTTCCTTTCGCAGTGCTTACTTAYTCTTTTGTACTGTTACACCTGTGAATCCCATCCAAGAAGAGAAGATGCAAATACCATCCTCTCCTGCTTTGTCTCCCGTCATATGAAAAGGCTTTAATAGATCTTAAAAGGACCATGTCAAATATTAAACAAAATATATTAATAGTTCATTAAACTCATGTTACATTGTATTACAGAAGTAAAGCCCGTGCAAAGGCTTAGAATTTTTTTATCTGAGTCTTGATAAGTAAACTGTATTTATCATTGACCTCAGGCATACATACAACGGATTTTGGTATGATAAAAGTACTAAATAACAAAATGTGTAGAAAACTTCAGCTGCACTGTGGGAACTTCTAAGGGAAACAGCTGAGTGAATTCTCATTAAAGCAGACCAGCTCAAAGTACCCTGCAAAAATGAAGTAAAATGGGAACAAAACCCCACTGTTTGGGGAGGAATACATTTTGGAAGAGAAGTGATCTAAGTCTGTGTGTGGGTGGCTTGGTCCTTTGTTTCTTCTCCTTAAGGTGTGGATCTGAAGTCCTTCCTGCTGACTCTGGTGAGGAAACATGTCAAAGTAGAGGAGACTGGTRTTACCTCAGGTAGATAATTAAACTTGCAAATGAAGGTTTCTGAAAAGAGCTCTGTCTTTTCCTCATGTGGCCAGAGCTGCTGCAACCAAACAGGAGGTGCAGAGCATGTTTGCATGAACCCAGGATGTTGGCAAGCAGCCCAAAGAGGATTTTTGATTAAATATTTTTCTTTAATCAGGGAAATGAAAAGATCACTGATAGTAGATATTCACTAAGAATTCACATATGTGAAATATTCACATACCTGCTTGAACCCAGTTGCAAGAAAAGGAGAAAGTATTGGAATAAATGTCAACTATACATAATGTCATCAAGCTTACTGCAGGAAAAATCACAAGTAGAGATTTAGGGTACAAACATTGCCGCTTTATGACAAAGAAAACAAAGATAACTACAGATTGGGACTTCCATAACAAGAAGTCAAATATCTACAGACTAAAAAAAAAAGAGATTTATTGGCATGGAAGACATTTCAGAAAGCAGAGGGGAAGTTGTTCAGTGGATTGATTTGGGCTGGGGGTCAGGTGACCACCAAAGCTGCTCTATCACTCCCTTCTTCAGCTGGACAGGGAAAATATAATTAAATGCTTCTGGTTCAAAATAAGGGCRGGGAGAGATCTCTCACCAGYTCCTGTCAKGGGCAAAASAGACTTGACTTGGGGAAATTTGTTTAATTTACTGCCAATGAAATCCCTAAGACCGGGGGCACAGCTKCCTCTCCATGCTCTGCACCAGGGGAATCTCAGCACCTGGARCTCCTCCTYCCCYYCYTYYYCMMKGSCYTKGKKKYYKSMRGGSYKKTTYTCTCACMCATTCTCACTCCTCTCTSTGTCTGCWRTAGGGCTGGGCAGWMRYYTTCCCACATCTTCCCTATGTAARGGKCTCAGCTGTGGACAGCAGTGTGTCCACCCTGGATCCAGCTGACATTGGCTCYGTTGGACATGGGGAACCTTCTGGCAGTTTCTCACAAAAGCCATCCCTGTAGCCTCCCCACTACCAAAACCTTGTCATGCAAACCTAACACAAAYGTCAGTATCAAGCTGAAAGAAATGTCTGAACAGTGAAAGATAACAGAGCAAAATAGTTTGTCTGAGTTATAATTCACAGGAGACAAAGAGCAGTTTAATTATCCTTAGGATGGGGGTGAGTTTTATAGGATGTCTAAGAAAATAAATGTAGAAACAATGAGGAATAAATCAATGACATTTGAAAAGCTGGAAAAGCTTAGTCATGTGGAAGGATGGCTCCTGGAAATGGAATTGATTAGTAGGATAAACAAAATATGTCAGTAGTGAAAAGAACAGAGGAAATAATGCAAGGATGATGATCTAATGGAATTATCACATGGCAAAAGATTGAAATCTGACCTGCTGAGCTATTTTGAAGACATTAATTGAAGCTGATGTGAGCAAAACTATGGTACATAAACTGATTACTAATAGAAAAGCATGACAGTGAACAGCTGCTGTGCTGTAAGGGTGTATCTGCAATATTGTAACTTGAGGAAAACATAAGGTACACCACCTGTCCTTTCTTGCAACCTTCTTTAATTTAATTATATGATAAATTGCACCAAAAATTATTTTGTGAAACAATCAACAGTTTCACAACAGTTTCATTAGCGATGATATGAGAGATTTTCTAATTTAACACTCCAGGTCACTAAAGAGACCTTATGAGATACATAAAAAAATAACTAGAAAGGCTAAATATTGTCTTTCAGAAACAGTGAAGAATAAAAATTTTAAAAACATGCCAGATTTTGCCTTTAGTTTCAAAGACCCTAAAAGCACTTTTTAAATACATTGCAGAAGTAGTTAKGGATTTGTGGACTGTGTTCCCTTCTGTAGCTTTTGTATCCCTAGAGGTAGAGGGAAATATTTTTAAAGCTGGCAATCACTCTCCCCGGTAAGAGACTTGTGATTTTGGCAGACTTTGAATGTTTGAGCTGGCTTTTTCTTCTGAGCTCTTTCCAAGCTAAATTACTTTGTAAAACAAATTTTTAGACTGGTCAATTTTCACTAAGACCCTCTAGCCTTATCTTGCTTTAATTGAATTTAATGGAATTTGGAAGATAAATGTAATTAAACTCTAACTCAAGCTGCTCCAATTCTTCCCTTACACACGTCTTGCTGTAAACCTTTGAAAAACATTTAATGGCTTACTGTTTAGCGCTCACCTTCTCTGGTGAGTAAATTCTGTATACTTACATGGACTTTTCCACTGTCTTTTCAGTGGTATCCTTGAAATGCAGGCTGTTCCACATTAAATACTTTTTTTTTGAGAATAGCTTTGCTTAATTTAGAATCATAGAATGATTTGGGTCAGAGGGGATCTTAAAGATCTTTTAGTTCCAGCTCCCTGCAATGGGCAGGGGCACCTTCCACCAGACCAGGCTGCTTGATGTCGTATCCAACCTGGTCTTGAATATTGCCAGGGATGGGATATTCACAACTTCCCTGGCAACCTGTTGCAGTGTCTCACCACCCTCACAGTAAGGAATTTCTTTCGCATATCTAATCTACATTTCCCCTCTTTCAGTTTGAACCCAATACTCCTTGTCCTATCACTGCAGTTCCTGATGAAGAGTCACTCTCCAGGTTCTTTGTAGGTTCCCTTCGAGTACTGGAATGTTGCAATGAGGTCTCCACGCAACCTTTTCTTCTCCAGGCTGAACAGCCTCAACTTTCTCTGCCTGCCTTTGTAGAGGGGGGGCTTTAGTCCCCTGGTCAACTTTGTGGYCCTCCTCTGGATTTGCTCCAACAGTTCCATGTCTCCTTAGGTTGGAAGCGCCTGAGTACACTCAGTGTTCCAGCTGGTGCCTGGCAAGGGCAGAGTAGAGGGGCAGAATCACCTCCCCGACCTTCTGGTCATGTTGCTTTCCATGCAGCCCAGKATACGGGGGATTTTCTGGGCTGAGTGAACACTGCTGTCTCACACGGATTGAGTCATTTGTGTGCTCTGCTCTCATTCTGATGCAGAGCATCGGCCAACTCAAGAGAGAGAAAAAAGGGATTGGGAAAAAGGCTAGGAAATTTGAACTAGATGAATACCTGATATAACCATTGGCCATTCCCGTATCTGCATGCTACCTGTGTAAAGAGCTTCAGAATCCATTTATATTTGCAGTCTCCAGTAAAAATGCTGGTACTGTGAAGCATTAAAAAAATAACAATAACTGATGGAAGTACCATAAGCTCCTGTGGAATGGGGATGCTTGGGCAGAGTGAGGAGGGAAAGCCAACTGATTAGGAAGCTGTACAGGAATATGGTAGCTGTGGTCTGCTGTGTTTGTGTGGTCAAAATTGTGATTAATTAAGCAGGGTGCTCTGAAACAGCAGTGAAAACACCTGCACTGCTAAGAAAAAAGAGGGGTTGAAATGGATGTCAACAGGGCTGAAAGAATGTTACTCACTATTCCTTCACCAAAAGTCATTATTCCCCCATTCTGTCAGATCACCAAAGCAGAAAATACGGAGTACTGTATTTGAYGAAGAACTTCCCTACCTTCCACATATGTGTATTGACAGATAATAGAAACAAATAATAGAAAACAGTAGATGGAATGTATTAATTTCTTGAAATGGTTTCAGTACCATGTACAAGCCAGTAATTTATTTCAATATCAGGATAGATCCAGAGCAGATGTGAGAAAAATAATGTAGCCTAAATCAGTAAACTGTGATTTAGTCACTAGCAGTAAATGCTCTGGGGAAATCAAAGAGGAGTGGAGAGAATTCCTTTCCTGTAACTTCCCAGCTTGTGGTAATAAGCTTACTAATAACTTTTTCAGAAATGTCCAGAAAACTGGATATGAACTKCTGTAGAGGAGAAACAGATAATAATTACTTCTGGTTCTGACTAAGAGATCTCACTGCTCTCATACATTCAAAGCAGAGAATAGGTACAGGTTTTTTTCCTTTTTTACCCCCAGATATCTCCTCCATTATTCACAGTGTCTCCATCTTGCTGAGCATCCATTGTTGGTTCCATTTTAACAGAGCTTCCTACAGAGGAAGCAGGACAGGAAASAGTTTAGCAGGAAGAGAGAAATACTACAGCAAAAGTAGCAAATATTCTGTATCTAATGAACCCTGGGTGAAAGGAACAGAAAGTAATTATCTTTTAGCATAGAACTGCAAGTCACTCTGTTTTTAATCATTAGATTTTGAAATTAAGTAGACAGGAAAGATTTTGGAAGAAACTAAATGCTTAACGAGTGTACACAGATGCATGCTCCACATAAAGGCATTTATGTATGAATTCAGAGCTTGAAGAGAACAAAAAATCTGCTTTGGTATGAATTATTCATGCAATAGTTTTCATTTTTTTTCTACTTTTAAATAGACAAGGAGTGCCAAAAGGAAAAATAAGTTCTGTCTAAAATCCTCTATTTTATTTAATTTTCTATAGGCAAAGGTTGAAATTTGCATGTATAATTGCCTGAAAGCTTTACTCTTAGGTYTTTACTTGTCAAGAATGTGAAGAARAAACAGAATATATTGTTTTGTTTGACACCTGCTAAATAATTTTGTAAGCCAGATCTTTTTAACACCTGCCTGAAATAGAAATCTGTGTGCTATAAAGTTTCCTAACTCCCTAGGTAAGAGTTGACTGTTAAACCTTCATTCTGACATACTAGAAATTTGTTAAATATTATTTTCTCTACAAGTAATTATGTAAGAGTAATAAGCATTCCCAAAATGCTGAAGGAAACAGTGGAAAGCTCAAAACGTTCTCTACCCTATGCAATTTAGGTGAAACAAAATCAATTTTTTGTATTTATTTATTTTAACCACTTAGCATGAGAAACTCTGCCTTGCATGACAGTATGATTAGAAACTGTATTATACACTTCTGAACAGAGGTCAAAGATGCCAATATTGCCAAAGATTGCCAACTTCTCGGAGAGATAGATCTAATCCTGAATATCTTAACCTGAACTAAGTTTCTCCCAGAACTTGCAAATCTTGTTGTTCTTCTATTGGCCTGAAGTTTTAAAAAAGAAAAAAAAAAAAAGGCTTGCTGCTGCTTTGAGGATGAAGAAAGCATTCTGTCAAAGGTTAGAAAAGTTCTATGTTCACCTAACTATTGGTTTAGAAAGTCATTAGAAATCTGTGGGTTAATCTCTTGCATGATATGGGGCAAAAGTGAATCTAGTGTCATGTTTACACGGGAAATTATCCCAACTGCTCACGTGGGAACGTGTCCTTCCCTGGCCACCACTCACAGCACACGTGGACCATCTGAGATGGCTTCTCACTGCTGGGCAAGTTGTCAGAACTCTTCAGACTCCCTGGTTCTTTCCCAGTACCACAGCATCCAGCACAGATCTTTACTCAGTGTCTGAGCTGCCCACAAGCTCCTTCCACATGGCAGAGCTGCAGGAAGCACCGCCCAAACAACTACTGTTGCCACTTCTGGATGGACCCAACAAAATGTTCTTTTTTACAAGATATTAAGGGCAATTTTCCAGTGATGAATTCTTATTCCTGGAAGGCAGACAGTGTGGGGTTTTTTATGCCAAAAGAAGTTGAAAAAATTATGTCAAATGAAATATGCCTGTCATTTCCATTGCCAAAATTATTCATTATCCTCTTTTGCCGGAGATGTGGTAAATGGCAGAAAGCTGGATGACCAGTAGGCTGTAATTTATAAAATATTTTGGGATATTTCAGTATGAAATGCTCCACAAAAATGCAAGGTATCAATAATAAACTTGACAGCCCTAGACTGCTCACATTTAAAGAAAAATTCCCATTAGAGGCAAAAATGAATTTCAGAYCTGCTCTATTTTTCATGCCAATTCAAATAACAGATCTTTAAACAAAATTATGCTTTATCTACTGTTGGGATCAGAACAGACTCAACTTGGGAAATTTAACTTAATTCTTTGCCTATAAATTTAATTACTGATTTAGATATTGAGAAAGAAAGAAGATAAATATTTAAATACATGAGGAGCTCCTTTGCAGAGACATAACAATCTCCCCTCTGCTCCTGCAGTGGGCTCCGTGGAGCCARCTGGAATCAACACCTCAACACCTGCATCCAGGACACCTGTTTGGTCTGTTTTCCTGGTTTTCATGTTCAGAGTTCATTTTCGTGCTGTACATAAAGGCCAACAATGATTTTTTTTTCGGAGAAGTTGTGATTTCCCAGATTAAATAACACCTCAGACCTCTGTCATTACCCCCTGAAACACTCATAATATGTCAAAACAGAGTRCATATTTTGTGGGATGAAATTTTCACCTAAAACAAAATGACCAAGTGGTTTTTGCTAATGGGCACTTTTAGGTTCTCAAGCTATTTGTTTGCAAAATTATAGGGTCTTACCCTGGTTTTGTTCTCTGGTGGTTTTGCAATTCTGGCAGTGCAGGTGTAAATTCCACTTACTCCAGGAATTCTGCAGCTTTTCTATTTTCTGTCACCTATAAAAGATCTAAAACTTGTCAGCTATAGCTTTTCCTTTGATTTGATTTGATATGCCAGAAAGCCTCTTGACATGGCCTGTACAGGTCACATCAGGTGAGTCTGAGTAAGTTACAATTACACAGTCACAGAACAGCCCAGGTTGAAAGTTTTCTGGTCCAAACTTGCACAGAAATGGAACAGTCTATGGAAGATCATCTGCCATCGTGTCCCATTGCATCTGGAAAACCTCCAGCAAAGACGATTCTACCACATCTCTGCCGAGGTTCTTCCAGCAAATGGTTTTACTCACCATAAAAAAAAATATTTCTTATGTCAAGAGGAAACTACTCCTCCTGCAATTTCACTTGCTGTCCCTTGACATCTCCATGTGGATCTTTATAAGGAGAGTGGTTCCATCCTCTTTGTAGCCACACTTTAAAGACTGGAACACTGTGATGAGATCCCCTCTGAGCCATCTTTTCTCAGATTAAAAAATTTAACTCCTCCCACTTTCCTCAGAGGGAAGGTTCTCCAGCCTTCTGTTTTATCTTTGTGGCCCTCCTTTTGACCCCCTCCCATCAGTTCCTGTCTTTTCTGAATTGTGGGGACCAGAACTGGATACAGCACTACAGATGTGTCCCTACAAACACTGTGCAGATCTGGATGATCAAATCTCTACCTTTCTGCTAGTAATGTTCCTGTAGATGCAGCCCAAGATCAAAAACAAATCCCCTGCTTGCAGTCATGTACAAGAGAAAAGACACAAACTGATGTTTATGAGAAAGCAAAGTTTAAATAATCACCTTGCTATTTTGGTTCAACTTGTGTAGACAATGGCAAAGGTATTTGTAACTTTGCAGAACAGACGGTGCTACGGGATTGCACGTTGTAATCATGTGAATGCCCTGCTGAAACCTATAATCTCCAAACATTATATCTAATATTAACATTTGGAAGATATGACATATAATTGTTTAAATGAGAAAAAAAAATCTGTGCAAAGGAAATCTTACTTCAAAAGGTGTGTAAAAGTAAGCCTCAATGGATGGAAACATTTCCTTCAAACCACTCCAATTGCAGCATATGAAGAAGTATCTAAATAGCATCTTTTACCTAACCTAGTCATGGTTTTCCTGGTTTCACATGTAAATTTTGAAGATCACATCTTTACATTTTTGTAAAGATGCAATTTTACAAAATAAATGTATTTTGAAAGTTTGACGCTTATTGTCCAAAGATTAAATCTGGAAATTAATTTTAATATGTCCAGGAAACCACAAATGGTAAAAATTYAAATAAATTTCTGGTTCCACAAAGTTAATTACCTTGGATTAAACAAGAGTGGAGGTTTTTTGAGAGAGATAAATATCCCTCAAAATAACATCCAGTATCTGATTTATAACTAAAGAATTTGAAAGTATGAGCCAAAATATAAATCCATGGAGACAAGAAAAAAAAATAAGTATGTCAAATCTTGTCCTTGCCTTGTCCTGTTGATGGGAAAGAAAACATTTCCATTTGCATTTCTCACATCTCTTGAAGGACTTGCTTTGTATGACAGTTCATTTGTTGGAGCATTGTGCCTCTTCCTTGCTGTTTCTTCTCCATCTGACCATGTGCATCAGTGTTTGAGTCTTCAGAACCTCTTGTCAAAGGTTTTGTACAGACAGATGCCATGTAAAAAGCAGATGATCTGTGTGCTGTGCATGGATCCTGACAGCTTACACGGAACATGGGTTTGCTCCAACAGCACTGCACTCTACCCTTGTTCTTCCTCTTGTGGTGCAGTGTTCCAGCAGGGAACCTTAAAACACCTTCACCTTTAAAACAATGTTTTAAAATTTGGCAGTCATATCATTGGTGTTGCAGGCAGGAAGGGGTATTTTCAGAGGGCTTCTGTCAATTTATTTCCTTGGGAATGACATTTTCCCCAGAAGAGAGCTAYTTCTCTCTCAGATTTGCATTTTCTGGCTCTTCAAGATATTTGAGCACTTCAGTAATTACTATAATTTTTTATAATGACAATAATATTTTGTTGSTAGGCCTCACTCACTAAAATGCCTAAAATGATGGTGTTAAGACTTGTTAGAGACCTTTTCTGCRTTCAGATACCAAAGCTGTCTTCAAAGGCCAGGAGATGATGGACAAGGAAATTATTATGATGAGGGACACACCTGAGCAGCAATAAATACTATTGACAAAGCTAAGCATCAGCTCTGTTTTGGCAGCACTGGAATTAATTTTCTTCTCCTGGAGATGTCTGAATACCTGCCTGCCTATGGAAAGCAGAGAATTAATTCCTTGTTTCATTTTACATAGGTGATTTCTGCTTTTCCTATTAAACTGTCATTGTCTCAATCCATGAATATTTTTCTCGCTTTTTCCTGTGATTCTCTCCCTGATCCCACTGGTGGGSGAGTGAGCAAGTGGCTGYGTGGCCCTTGGTTGCTGGCTGGAGTTAAACCACAACAGCATCTGGCTACAACCAGTGTACAAAAATCTTTAAAAGCTGTATTTTTTAAGCTTTTAAACATCCTCAGYCACACTTACATTTCTGTGGATAGTTATGCAAAACCCACTTGACATCCAGTTCCAGACACTTCTTTCAACCCAATCAGACTCTTTGGGTTCAATTGTAGAGATTCCCACATTTTATTTTAAAGATCCTTGGTTAAACGCTAAGAATTTAGTATGAAGAAGATTTTGCTTCAAACTAAACCTWTTTGAAACTTWSATGAGAGCATCAGAGTGGGGTAATKCWTTWCAAAGSATGTATGTTCATGTTTAGCTGGCATTATATTGTTCTTTATGCTTTGTTGGACGTGTAAGCCACGCTCTTTGCAGTAGAAATGAATTCTTTAGCTCAGATCGTGAATGATTATGTTGTAGCAGGTTCTGAGTCAAACATTGTGCACATGTTAATTTGGTACCTAAACATTTTCCCTCCTAACAATATGATTGAGCCCATTTTGTCTGGAAATGCTTTTTGGTCTGGAATCACRAATAATGATCATTTGGCAAGAGAASTCTTTCAGTAAAATATAATAAAAAATAATTTTGTGCAGCATTAGCTAAACAACAATCCTCTGTATGCATTTCAATACAGTATGACATTTTGTAACATTGTAACAGCAAAAACTCGATCATTTAAACATATAAATAGGGGTTTAAAAATAGATTATGTTTTACTTATAACTTGTCAAGTCACTAGGAACTTGCTCAGTGAGGGAAAAGACAGTTTTTTCCTTTCCCTTTGAAACCGGTTTTGGTAACAATGTGACATCCAAGGAAAAGTAAATTGCTCAGAGTTCCATCTGGATTTAGTTTTTCTCTTACCCAGTGCCTACCAACCTCACCTCACAGATACTTCTGTGTCTGAAATCCTTTTCTTTACCCCTACCTAGATTAGCAGGTACTCTAAATTAAGGTATATCAATCTAGATAAATGGAATTCTGTGTTCATAATTGCTTTTTTTTTTTCTTTCTCTGCCCCCCTGGTTGTTTTTTTTTAAGTCCTTACCCATTTCCTTACACTTATTGCATTGCAAAATTCAGTCTTAGCTTTGAGTACTTAGCTCATTGCTTCTCTACCATTGAAAATGAGATGATTTTTTTTATCTTTCTCTCTCCCAATCATCTCACAGGAAATTTGAGAAGTATTCTTTTGCATTCAGCCTTTGTATACCTTGGGACACAAGTGCCATAAGAGCCCTCTAATAATTTATATAGCTAGTGGGGCTGTGTGTACAGAAAACAAGCTGAAGAATTTTTTGCCAATTGTTTGTTTATATTTCTTGATGTTTTCTGAAGCAATTAAAATGTAAACATACTAAATTATTTTCTTTATAATTGAAAATGAAAATTAGGAAGAAGAAAATCAATTTCCATGTCAGTCCTTGCTTTTGGAATCAGTGAATAATTGCCGCCCATGGAGTTTTTCCATAATGTTTTAAAACTGACATATCCCTTACTTTTCTCTATGCCATTGTAAATAAAGAATATATTGTCTTCTTGTAAAGCAAAGATATTGATCCTATACAGAAGTAATACTCTCTAGCAATAACAAATTGTAACTTTTAGTGGGAGAATGTCATGCTGAAGACAGTATAACAATTAATTCCTTTATTAAAACTTGTAAGAGTGTAGATTCTTATAAAGGAATAATTGTATTTCCTGCTTCCTGGTGTTATGCATTCACCAACAGATTTCTTTTCTATTCATTCATTATCAGGTGTACAAAACTATAAATGAGTGACTTTGTTTATGAGAAGAATTGTATATATATTGTGGACCATGAACCCCTGCTTGAATTTTAATCAGAAATTTGTGAGCATAAAACAACAACACCACCAACAACAACAAGATTAAATAGCAATTTAGTAGGAAATTTCATGCACATTAACTCCATTCAATATTGCCATTCAAATTGAAGAAGAAAACAATTTATGGAGAGTATCAACAAAAGATAATCCAATCTGGCACTGATGCATCATGAATTGGTGCAAAATAAGTATGTATCTTCTTTCTTCACTCTTTTTCATCCACTCAAGGAGTTATTTGTGTATCTGTCATGCTTTCATAAGGATTTTCAATTTTCCCACAATATCCTTGTGCCTGGATTGGTTTATGTGCCTAAAAGCAGACAAACCCTTACTGGTATTTCCCAGGTGCTGAAGTAGATTTTCCATTTCATGGAACCAGTGCAATCTATTAAAAAACTTGAGACAACTTTGTTATAAATCCGCCTGCAAGCATATTCTTTTTAAACATTAAAAAGAAATAACGTCTGTCCTTACAAGCCCATTTATATAATATAGTAAAATATTGTCTGAACCAGATGAGATGTAGAAGTATTTCCCAATATTGCTGCCTTTTAACAGGGAGCTGTCACCTATCTGAAGCAGCTGTGATCTCAGCTGTGGGCTGCTCTGCATGTAGGTGTTTAGGAGGGGGCTGTGGCTGGAACATTCTCACAGTTGGCCTCGACGAGGAGCTGTGGTGGGTCAACGCAGTTTGGCCTTGAAGGACATTCTTTCTCTTCTCCTACGAGGCAAAGGAATCCTCCCTCGTCATCAGCAGYTRCACACTGACTGTTCTTGGGAAAAAAAAAAWTTCCACAGCTTGGAGCTGTAAGAACACTTCTCCTTTGATGCTGGACAACTGTAATGAGTGGTTTGATCTATGTTAGACTTTCAATCCTGTCCCCTTTGTGTGCGGGAAAACATGGGGATGGAGAGGGAGGATCTGGGAAAGATACAGGTCCTGGAAAGGATAACAGGTGTCTTAAAATGTCCGTTTTTATTTTTCTTCTCCTTGTAAACTTGTCCCCATCTCTGTTTCCCCTCTTCAGTGCCATAGTATTCTTAGTAGTTTTTAGTAATAAATCTATTTTGCAACTTAAGTTATTYAGCCTGTCTGACTATTCTCTGGAGCACATACATATCTTTCTCTCAGTTAAGTTATGTTATCTGAAAGCCATAAATTTTCGTGTTAATTGGGCTTTGATCTCCCTTCTCCCTCTCCGGTGGGGGGAAGGGAGGGAATGCTGTGTGTGCGGTGTTTTGGCTTTTTTTTCAGCACAGTCAAAACCACCACATTTTCTGGTGCATTGGCCGGGAAACTGGGGAAAATCAGGTTTTAAACCACGACACCCTCTAAGGACGTGGCAGAGGACACAGCCACAGAGCAAATCACCCCTCAGTATTTCCCTGTGACCATCTTGACTCAGAGTCCCSTCCCCATGCTTGGCGTCTTGGAGGCAGAACTCCCGCAAGGTCACTGGAATAGCCAYGCTTTTATTCCTGTTTGCACAACGAGATAAGGGATGGGACCAGGGCAGCAGCAGATGAACACTCTGCCTGGCTTTAATCCTGCCTGAAAATGACTGCAAGGTCTGCTGTGTCGCCAGCCACAGTCTGATAACAGAAATGAAAAAGAGAAAAGCATAACCCCAGCACTGATTACAAGAATGGAGTTTAAATTTTCCTAGACATTCATTCCTCCAGAAAGAAAAATTGCAATTGGGACACATTCAGATTTCTCTTTGTGCTGGATCTGAAACCAGAGTGCCAGCAGAAAAATGAAGAAGGGATTACTGCATTCTCTTGGTTTCTATTAACCTGAGCAGATGAGACTTGCTGTGAAGCAGTGCTTCACAGGCTAAAGGACATAAAGGCAGGAACTAAAGGAAGCAGAGATAAAATGAATCCATATCAGTCTTCTTAAGCCTCTCTAATACACTTTAGTGTTTTCCATCTTTTCCCATTCTGACATCAGTAAAAATGAATTCACTGAGACATGGCATTTGACTTATGATGCTTTTTACTTTCACAAAGAGATAAAATGAATAATGTAACACAATTATATTTCAATCCAGCATCATTGCTGTGTGCATCTTTAAATCTAATAACTAATTGAGCCTTATTGATTTTTTTTGAAATATAATAATTTATGCTAAACTGAGGCAATCTATTCTGAAGTAAAATATGGGTTTTTACAATGRCATGTCCTATATAACATTTTAAAAAATTATTGTTTCATCAATCATTACACTAGATGTTGGAAAATGTGCATTGCCTTTCATAGGAAACGCAGCAGCCTAGAACATGTAACAGTAAAAGTTATATCAATCAATTTTATCACCTCTCTCTTTTTTTCCCTTAAGAAGACTCTCTGAAAAATAAGAAGGCTCATTTTAGGTCATTTTAGGATGCATTAATCTTTTTTTTTTTTCTTTGGCCTTCAGTAATAGCTCTTTTTTATTTGAGTGATTTTGCTGGAGTTTCATAGGAAGGCAAGCATAGCTATGTCTTCATATTATGTTGGGGTCACTAGAGTTGAAAAGAATGGGGCATCATCTGGAGATAGGATGAAAATGTCTACATTTGTTCATTTACAAAAAAAAAAATTATATTTGACCCAAGATCTACTATTGATGGTAATGGTCTGACTTTTCCAGTGGCATGTAGCTATCACAAGGAATGAAACACAGAATAAATGTGGGGAAATTCTGTGAAGATATTGAYGATAAAGAGTGAAAGTTTCCATCCAATTGAGAATTTGGGGAATTAGGAAGGACAGAGAAACACAGACTGGTTATTTCTGATTCGGATTTCTGGTCAGATGAACTGTGTTTATCCCTCACCAGTCCTGCATTCTTTAGAAACAGAAGGACAAATCAGGCAGGCAAATTACTGGACTTTAAGCTATGTGTATTTGGTCACACATTATTACAGTAAAGTAGATTGATAAATTTTAATTCCCTTAGTGTTAACTGATCATCTACTCCAATCAAATGGAGTCATGAAGCTGATACCAATCAACTCCAAATTGGCCGTGTAACATGCAATGAGATGTGCTTTCATGCAGTTTAATATGCAGCATATGTTATACTACTTTGGTGCTACCAAGCACTCACAGAACAGATTTTATGCTTTTCAGAGAAAACTTTCATCACTCACTTTATTTATCTGATTGGAAATGMAGAARAAGATTATTATACTTACAGTATTTTATTATTCAAAGTAGCATTTATTAAAATAAAAATAAATAATCAGTCAAGCTCTGCCAAAGAATCACAAAACAACAAATATCTTGAAAGTGTGTGGATGTATTCAATATACTTTTATATATGGTCACATATRATTKTTTTTTTWAATTAGTTTTTATTTTCCCCATATTCAGGCAAATACCCAATGATCTAATGTTTCTTTTCTTCACAATGCTTTACAAACAGGAGCAATAATAATGAACTATAATTCAGCTACAAACCATTATCGATGTCGTAAAGTCATGGTCTTGATTAAATAACTTCAGTTGTAATCAGTCTCCAAAACAGATTCTGATTTATAGACTCCATTAGTCCTATCAAGGCAGAAAGGAAGGTGGGGATACAAATTTAAGATTCAGGAGCACTGAATGGTTTGATGATTTAGAACCAAAGAAAAGCAGAAAGCTGGTGTAACTTTTATTGGCGACAGTAAAATTTGTTAAAACGTTTATAATTCTCACTATTTTTAATTTTCCCAAAGRTTAGACATTGCACTGAAGGAAATTGTTTTGTCTCTTTGATAGGAGRGCTGTGAAGAAAAGGAAAATATCCTTTGCTTTGTGTGTATTTCCCTGGAAACATTCAAGGTCACAGGTGATGTATCTCTGAGCAAGATATTTCTGCCCATTGCAGGGGGGATCAGACTGAAAGAATTTTAAATGCCCCTTTCTGACCCTCTGCAATTCTATGATTCTATTTTTGTCTACAAGTTTGGTTCTCCCCAGCACCATTCTGTGTAGAGTGGAAAGAAACTGAGTGATTGTTTGCATCCAGATAATACTTTGAGATTTCTGCCCTAGTCAAAACCAAAMGAGGGTTGCCTCCAAAGGTCTCGTGGGAAATAAATAGAAAGGTATTTCTTATCTGAACTGACYTTACTGTAACCATCCCTATTTCTGTAAAGCTTTTCAACTTGCAGGATTATGTTAGGTAATTCATAGATGTAAAGAAATAAAATGGGTCACTTTGTACAGCTTTCAACCTCATTTTTACATATACAGAGTTTTCATTACTTGTCTAAGTTTTARTGTTGAGAGTGGTTGGCTAATAGTTGGTCAGTCTGGATGGACAACATTTGTGATATTCACTTAATTGATTCTTTATCAATTTTTTTAGAAGAGTTTGGGCCAGATGTGATGTTATATTTGCATGGGTTTATACAGAGATCACACATTCAGGCAAAATGTAATTARGTTTAGGAAATTCCTTGTGCTTTTCRTGTGCTTGTTGGCRTGTGGGATTCTCATCAGGGATTTCAGAGGTTYCAAAGCAGATGTTCCTTGTATCATTTGTTTTATTTAATGTGAAGATACTGCATTGTCGCTTGCAAGTTATATAATTTTCTAAAACAAAATATAATGAAGCRGAAATGAGGAAGATGGTTATGAAGAAGATGCAATGAGCAAATATTCAGAACAAAGTTTTCCAAAGCCCAGCCATATTAAATCAGGGCTTGGACTGAAGCCCAGTTTTTGCTCTAACTTCTCTCTCCCAATAAACCAGCAAAGTTGTCCRTTCTCATCTAAGTCTGCTGCAAAGAAACAAAGCTTCTTTCTTCAAGGTTGACCTCTGCAACCCCTTCCATGGCAGGTGACAAGAATGATCTCATTTCACCACTGTTTATCTACAAAACTGTTATAGTATCTTTCTCATTTCCCAGAAACAAAAGAAAATCCTGAGCCAAGAGTATATGCCTCCAAAGTAATCCATCCCAGCTGAATACCTCCTAATACCTGAGCAGCCTTTGAAGGAAATGTGCAGGACAAAGGCTTCTGCGGTAAGCTACAAGAAATTCAGTTTTGATTATTTGTTTCTTTGAACAGCAAAGATTTATACCAATGATACTTGGAATTTGTTGGCTTGTTTTTGTTTTTTTTTTAATTAGCACAACAATGACTGTAAGAGTGGCTCCAGATTGCCTTTGTGGCCTAAAAAAAGTTATTTAAGGGATTCTGCTTTCTCAAAAACCCAAATAATGCCCTTTTTAAAGGGATGTTCTTAACTAAGTGCAGTCTGCAGCTCTGAACAGTGCTCTGTCAATGATTTCTAAACCACTTATCCAACAACCCTTTTGTGCWCTCTCTCTGATGGTACAGCCATGCCCTTTCCCATTAGGGGCATCAGCCATTCACCACAAGAGTTAATGTACAGGCAAACATTAAAAAGTTTGTGTGAGAGTAATTTAACATAAAACCTGATTGCCAAAAGCACAGGGCCACGTGTCACAACTTTACTTAACAAGGGGCTATTAGACAAAAGAATTTAAGTGCTCCAATTCTAAACATTGTGACACTGGAATTTCAGGCACGGAGGTCTGAAAATAATGGAGAGCTTTGCATGACCTAATTCTAAAAAACCTGAAAGATCAGAAGGTGTCTGCACAGGATGTTCTTGCATGGCTACAGCCATCAGTGGACGTCTGTTTGGTTGGATGTGTCACCAGGGCCCTCTTCTCTGTGACTCAACCCTCTTGCAGGATGAGCTGCTGTGCCAGAATCCACTCAGAGCTGCCTGCAGGCACTGAATTTTGATGTGATTTGGACACAAAGGTTTAGTATTGTCTAGGAGTTCATTATAAGTTGTAACAAACTGCAGTTGGCAAGGCTTAATACAGTCAAAGAAATCTGGGTGACTTTAGACATAAWCAACATTAGGAGAGTAATCTCATTTATGGTACTTTTAGAATAAGGTTATCTTATATTCCCTGGACTGAAAATAAATATCTGTTGACCTTTTATTTTATTTCCTCAGCTTTCTTGCTCCTCTATCTACATTACAAAAGACAGGTCTGGATGGTCGGTCTAAAGAGAAAGTTGCTCTTAAACAGTGTTAGAGTATTATTTTCTATCATCTCCGTTGAAATGGTGGTGAAGACAGGTTACYATTTATTTTTCCCAAGGCTTTCATTAGCTCAGCAATGATTCAAATTAGCCTATTGATTCTTACCTAATAGTGCCTATTACATGTTATTTTGGGTTATCATTTTATATAGTTTATCTTCTATTTTTATCAGTCACTAATTTGAGATCTTCATGTACAGGAGCTCTGGGAAAAWAATGAAATTTTCTCTTTTACTGAAACTCTCTAAGCACTTCAATGWAAGATAAGACTGGGACATCTGGGACATCTTCCATTTCAGCACCATAATATCTTTCAAAACTTATTTCTCAGTTCAGTAGTAGATACAAATTGGTTGAAGCAGTACTTCTTTCACATATACCGTTTGAAAGACAAACCAAATAAACAACTAAAATGATGCTAGTAATAGTCTTGTTATCTGAAATTCTTTTTTCATATGAAAGCCTGTATCAAAATGTGTTAGAAGTCTAAAGCCGTGAATTCCTATAGCATTTATATGTGGCAGCCAAAAAACCTGATTCTGTGCAAACCTTTGTAATTTTAGCCCTGTGCAAATCAAAGGGGTTGCTATGCATCTAAACTGAGCTTGAATGTGAAGGAAAAATACAGGAAATCAGCTACAGATTTGACAAAAGATAGAACAACTGATTGAGGACAGTCCTGAGAAAAACCTGGAACAAGCTCTACCCTGTTATTTTCAGAACTATAATTATTTCTGAAAGATTGTTGGTGCATACAAAAAGAACATTGCATCATTTATCATACAATACTTTATATTACTGGATCATCTTTATGCAGAAACAGAGTTACAAACATTAATAACATGGTGATTTTTTTAATAATATAGTACAAACATTGTGCAATTTAGCTGTCTTCAATAAAGCAGTATCGCAGCAAGACTGTCTGCTAACACTGACACAACTCTTTCCTAGTCATGAATGGGTATTTTGTAGACAGAAGTCAACAAAGTAGAATAAAATGTCATGGAGGGCCACTACTTACTGTAATTACAATCCTGAAGTAAAAACCTTGCAATCACCAAAAGCWAAATATTACTGCAAATTTAGTGGGYTTGTTGTAAGATTTTATTCTCGCTATTCACTTTCATTTGCCTTGTTATGTGTTTAAAATAACACTAGGTTATAATTTTGGGGACAGGTCCARGGACACAGAAGAAGGAATGAAGGTAAAAGGATACTGAGCCTTTGGGATAACTCCATCTGGTCTTCTTGAGCTGATGGCAGTAATTATTAGAAGAAATTGAAGGTGGTCCCTCTTCATTCTTCCATCCAGGCTTGAAAGACTGAAATGTTAAAGTGAATGACTCAAAAAATCATCAATTTTCAAAGCAGCAGCTGAAGCCAGGCTTGCAACCTCCAACTGATGGGGAGGAGGAGAGTTTTTTGTGGGGTGGTGAGATCTCTGATCYACAAAGGACAGAGAGGGAGCATGCCCATCACTGGAGGATGACCAGTACAAACCAACCTTTGTGCAGCCACAAGTTTGTATTTACTGGGATAATACATAAACAGTAATAGGGGCCGCAATATGTCTGCAAAGGCTTTTACACAGTTACCATTTTGTAACATTTAATATTGATTTAAAATGCATCAGGTATAGCCAGCAAAATTAAATAAAAACATAAAAGAATCATCTATGATTTGCTCAAATTACTCATGAACATTTCCATTTGAGTCTTGTTACACAGGTGCCAAGAAAATATCACAATGCCATTTAGTACTGAAATAACAGTGACATTTTAGGCAAGTCATGAATGATGTTTTAGAGAGCACTTTGAGCAGGCAGGAAAGCAGCTACTCGTGTGTATCATTATCTCCTATTAGTAATGCACCAATTTTGAAAGAGGAATATCCATTGCCATAGCAATAACCGGATAACGGTTTTCAAAAACATCCCACTAGGAAAGAAGGTGAGGGAGGACTGCCCTGATATCACCTATGCCCCTTTAAAATAACACCTCTCCAGTTAAATTAATGTAATGCAGCACGCAGCAGCCACGAGTGTAGCTTTTCAGTTTTGAATGTATTTTGTCAGCGTGACTTTATTTTGCTTTTATCACAGTGGCTCATGATGATACAGGAAACGAGGAGGAGGAAATTGTAACAAAGGTAGGCAGTTGAAAGCTATACGGAAGGGAAACCTGAGGAGAAAGGAAAATAGAGAGGAGGTTGCTTGTCTCAGAGAAAGAAGGAAGGACCTAAGCATAAAGGCAGCTGTGGATAAAAGAAGAATGGGGCAGGATGATGAGCAGTGCACACGCCTGTGAAAGCAAAGTTGCGATGAGGCGAAGAAGAGCACAAACAGTGCAGACCAGGATTATAAATTGGATGGGGACTGAGGGGGAGGTGTTTGTACAGAAGTGGTCTTGTTTTTCATCTTAGCAATCTGTACAGTCTTCCCTGAGGCCATATTTGCACTTATACTTGACATGTGAGAAAGTCTCAGACACATCAAATGTATTACAAATGGAACCATATTTCCAAYGAAAGGCTCTTCCTGACAGCGAAGAGGCAGCAGCCTTTCCATCAGTAACTACCAGAAGTGCTCTTACACCTCTTCACAAAGAATGCAGCTGGTGATTCACCACACCTGCGGATGTGGCTTAAGTGTCACGTTGCACATTGCCCCAGAGTGTGAGCCTAAACAGATCAATGTATTTCATTGATATCTGTTAGGACGTGCATTAAAAGACAGTCGTAGAGCCTTTCCCCTGCCAGGATTGTACTATTTTTAAAAAGTAGAAAAAGCTCAAGTCAGGTTTCCATTTTCCTCAAGTCCAAGCACGAATCTAGACTGTAGTTTGACCCAATGCTGAAAATGTTGAGAAGCCCTCATAGTCTAAACAGTATCACCCAGAGAAGTAACATATTTTACAAAACTACTTCTTTCTGACTTTTCATTCCCAGTTCCTCCTTTTGTAAGTGAAATTAAAAAGGTATTTTCTAGTTCTGGTTTGTTTTTTTTCTTCATTTTGGGGAGGTGGACATAGTTGTTGATTCTGGGACTACTTTGAATGCTGGAGCCAAACTCAGTATCCTTCACTTAAGTGYTATCAGCTGAATCAGAGATAGCAGGACCAGAGAAACAGAACMTATTTGCCAAATGTAGCTGCTTTTCTTCCCCTTTCCTTCTGGCCCACCACATAAAATGTCTTTTCATTTTTACCTGATATAAYTTCTCTTGTAGTTGCGAAGGAAATGCAAAGCACCTTCTAGTTTAGCAGCCTGGAAGATACATTAATTATGTCGAAAATAATTAATAAGATATATATATTGATATAGATATATCAGTTTCTTTGTCCAAATTCCTGCTATTTGCCCAGTAGCAGTGACATTCTTCTGATATCATTGTGAAGGCTTTCCTGTGAAGTCTATCACATTTTCCATAGGGCTCTTCAATCCAGGGTATGCTGAGAATTCACTTTACCCTCTAGGCCCTTTGGGTACATTCAGCAACATGTTGCAGCATCTGGACCTATGGAGAGTTTCCCCCCTGACAACCTTTGCTTTGTCCTCTAAAAGGTTGCTATGGGAACAGTGAGGYACATCTGATAAACCCTTGCAGCATCACCCAATTGTTTTTAGCTCTAATAACTTCAGAAAGGCTTCAAAGCAAAGTAGACATATGTATCAAGTACCAGCCACGGTACTTTGAACAAGATACAGACCCAGATGATAACTTGTACCTGTCAACATAACCTGAGGGACTTCAGCAAAGAAGAATTCAATAAAATATTTATCTGACAAAAAGTTCACTTTATTCAGACAAACTGTGCTCAGAAAACGGCTCCCTTCAAAGAGAAAACTCAGCTTTGTAGGAACTTACCAGCAGCATCACTGTAAATAACCAGTCACACCTTTGCRCAGGGCTCTAACACTATGTAAAGGAGACAGTTTTTGTACCCTCCAGAAAGCGCCTTTGCTGTGAGAGAAAGAGCTTTTCAGGTATTTTGGCTGGGTTTTTGTTATGAGGAAAGGGTAGAGAAATCTTGTGGAAAACACTTTGTAACTAGATTTGCCAATTTTCCTCTCAGTGAGGCTTTTGGCTGTGCTGACACAGCTGCTAAAGCCAGCACACTTAAACCTACACATTATTGCTTGTTATGATACAATCTGCTCATGATGTAGTCATGTTGATCTCTTTAAAGGAAACCTTTTTATTTCTCCTGATTTTCTGTATTTTTAGTAGAATAAAAATCCATTTTTATATTCAAAAGACACACAGTAACTGAACTCCCTTACAGTGTATCCCATTCCAACCTCCTCTGAGAACAGAAGCAACACTGAACACTGGGAACATAAAGAGTTTCTGTTCAAATTTATAAATAAATAAACTCTATCCAAAAAGCCAAGAAAAATACCATTAAACTAAATTTGCTATACGGCAGCAAAGTAAGATTAGCTAATTTAGGATATAATTGGTAATCCTATTACTGTGAATACAGTTCACATCCTAGTGGTTTTATTGCATCAGTTTAGGAGTTTGTTGCTGTTGTGACATAAAATTAGGCATTGAAATTTGCTCTGGGCTGAAACAGGGCTTACAGAACACCACTTAGTGCCAACTGCATTTCTTTCCCTACGTCAATAGCAAAACATTCTTTTTCTCCAGGGTATTGTGTTGTGTGATTGGAGTAYAYGTAGGAGGCAATAGTTTAATTTAARGCTGATGCTGACAGACCAACCATTCCAGAATTTTACATACCTCAAAACATGGCCTTCAAGTTGGCACAAATGATGGGARAACCTGGAGTACAGCCCATTCCTGCTGTTTTCCAGTTATTCTCTRTTAGGGAAAAGTTAGCAAGGGGTAGGTTTCAAAGGACCATAAGTTAGGACAAATTAAGGTTCCTCCTCTGATAAGAGCCAGGGCTGGATCTGTGATGAAAGAAGCACACAGCTGTTCTACCTGTAAAAAAAGCTTTATTCCCTCCTGTGTCTGATGATGAACACATCTGGGAGGCGAAGACTCTACAGCAAAGTGCTAAATAAACACGGGACAGAACTGTTGGGTGCCTTCTTCCCTACTGCTCTCTGTGCCCTCGTCACATCATTTCCCATGCACATCTAATGCTCCACACAATCAATGCTAGGTTGGACTAAAACTGTAAGTTTCAGTCTTCATGAAATACTCAGGTTAAATGAGAATATTTGTCAGAATGCTCCTGAAACTGGTTAAGCTGACCAATTCTGCTTCTGCTACAAAATCAGCTGCTCATTTTCAGTAATTTTTGTCCACCTGGAGGTTTCTCCTTCTCGCGCAAATGATTGAGAGGAGGTTCAAAAGTCAAGAGCAAAGAAACAAGCTAACCCAGTCATAACTTATTTCCTCTGYTCTTAAAAGACAAATACATATTTATGCTCTCGCTTTTTCTAATGGACAAATCATTCACAGCACAGCAAAAACCCCTGGCTCATTAAGCATGACCCTTTTCTCTCTGGAGAAAGGATGGTACCATCTACATGTAGTAAGACTTTACAGTTAAATAGAGATACTGAGAAATCAGCTTTCAGCAAGCCAGCTTTTTTATTCATACATTTGGTCACGGCAGCTTTCCTACTACTAACACAAAAAAAGATTCTGAAAAATTACAATGACTTCTTCAACAGAAGAAAGAAACTTAGAAAAAAAACCAGCTTGATCAATGGACTTCTGTTCACAGACCTTGTGAATTTTGAGGGATACCAGGCACCACTCAGCATAAAGGCTTTCACAAAAACCAGGGAGACCATGACAAAGGTACCCTAACAATGGTTCCATAAACTTTTGTGTCATATCCTCTTTCTTTCTCTTACAATCTATGAACAACACATGGAATTCACACAGATGAATTTTTGGCAAAAAAACTAAGTTGACAACATGCCAATCAACAGATTTATCCACATAGACAGGGTGTCAGGATGCAACATGTTTTCTCACACAGTTAAAGATCTGTTTCAAAGGTAAGGGATGTATTTACTGTTATAGCATGATGGAGACATCAGTAAGSAATTAGCAAGTCTGAGGAAAATTCTCTAAATTAGTTTGGAAAAGAGGAAAGGGTGTTGAATGACAGGAYCTGGCATTTCAGTGAGGGACCAGGCAGCTGGCAGAGGCAGGAGTGGAGAGAGGCTCAGGGTGCAGCGGCTGCTTCTGTGTGCAGCTGTGGCTGTCCCACCATCCTCTGCTTGTGCTCCTCCTGGGTGCCTCAAGTGCCTCTCAGAGGCTTTTTTTAGAGAAAAAAAAAATATTCCAATGAGGAAAAGAACAAAAAAGCCGTACTTTGTTCCTGGGGATCCTTAAACCAGTCTTGCCAGATTGCAATACTTGCACCCACTGTGAAAGCTSTCACATCTCAAACTCAGTATCTGTTTGATGCTTGTCCAGATTTCTCTCTGTCTTCAAATTTTCACTTCACAAAATAATTTCTGCAGATTCTAACAGTCCTTGGCAAGAGTAGATACAGTACATACAAAGCACACAGATTTGGTGTGCACTGTATCTATCTGATGTCRACTCAGTCTCAAAATCTCTCTCTGGGTTATTTTACTTTAGACATTGCTTGGGCTCTAAACACCTTAGGAGTTAAATAATGGGTCAGAAATTATTTTGGCAGATGCCMGTTTACTGGTAATATTTCCACAATGAAGACTTAAGAATTTCCAACATTAAACAGTCTGCCTACAAGCCTTTTAAAGGATGCAGCAGCATTTGGATTGTTCCCCATGATCTGTGGGACCTGTAATAAAATGAGAGCCTGAACTCATTTTTCAGATTTATGCCAAGCTCACACATCTCTAGAATTCTGAGGATGCACATCACAYAATCAATTTAATTGTAATAGCTAGAAGACATTACAAGAGGATAAAAAAGTGCTTTTGTATTGATTTGTGGCAGTAGAAAAATGGAAGAWGGGACTGTATTTTTCTGCATGTACCAGAGTCTAGAGATCTGGAGGTTTTAAAAACCCAGTACAGGGATTTTTAGGAATTAAAAAGTCAGAGATGTTGAGGTGGGAAAAGATTTGAACACTGTAAAATCTAGGCAGTGATAGGCATGATAGCATGGAGACTGAGGTTATCTTACAAGAGAGGAAATGTGGAAAGTAAAAGAAAATTACAAACTCTGAATGAAGTGTAAGAGGAAAGGAGAGCAGCARCTTTAATGGTGCAAATGCAAGTATTGCATCTGATCTGTGAAAACTAAAGACAATTTAAATCTAAAACAATTATTAGAATTTCAGGAGCTGTGTTTTCTATATACTCCTCATAAGATGTGTTGATAATATCTTAGGACTAGATGGAAACACTCAGAAAATATTTTTGTTGGCTGCTACTAGTTGAATCTAGCTGAATAGAGATCACTATTTTCCCTAAGTGAAAAAAATTGTCCGAATGCATCGACATGCATTCCCATCTTACTTATTAACAAAATAAAAGAGAGAGAGAGAGAGAGAGAGAGAGAGAAAATTTAAACACAGAAAGTCTGTATCCCTCCATGTTAATTTGAAATTGGTTTTCCTGGTGAAATTCTCGTGTACTGAATTTCTCTCCAGTAAGAATAAACCTGATGCCTGTGGTTGAAATGGAATGASAAAAGTCAGAGSATCCACAAAACCTTTRCAATTTTTATTAGCWRATTAATGTTAGTTRAAGTAGATTRATGTTCATTAGTTACTTTCCATGGCATGGAAATTGGTATGTGAGTTCCTTATAGCATAAACAGATGGCAGTGTATTTTGAGTAAGGGGTAGGGTGAAAGCAGAGAGAGAATAAAGAGAAGAGACTAGAGGAAGCGGAGAAGGAGGGAGGGATATTTCCAGTCCTGGTTCCATCATTTATCCAGCTGAAGAGGCATCCAGCATCCTGTGGGCACCATAGGCACCACCTGGGCTCTGTGGTGGTACCTTTTATAGCTTAGTTTTCCCCACTTTGGAGCTAGATTTCTCACTTTCTAAAYAAATTCATTATCATGTGCAGTTTGTAATTCCAAACGTTTCCAGAATTGGGTCTGAGGTCTTCAGAGGTCTTGAGTGGTCTTGATTCCCCTCTCCCCACCACTGTGTTGGCCTTTGGTTGTCAGTCCCTGCCCACTTCTCCAAGTCGTATCCTTCCTGTGCTTGTGCTGCCCAGTGTTGTGCTTATCTCCAGGAGCCAGAACAAGRACCTTGGTCCCAGGAGAGTGCTGCCCCACCTCCATATGGCCCCCTTCCCCAGCCACATCCTGTTCTTTTTCTCAGCATGTTCTTACAAACAAGCCTTGGTTGGCTCCAGATCTGTCTGACTATCASTGCTTGAGACACACATTTTAGCCCYTTATCCTCTGGGCTACTGCATAAACCAATGTCTTTAAAGTCAGTTTTGCTAAAACCCCTCATTCCTCTTGTGATGTTTATTGCTCACTCATTTGGTGGTTAATCCTGCTTAAAAATTATTTCCTTTTATAAGAAAATGAACTGTAGTGTTCTGTACCCATGCATCTCTAAGTCTTGATGCTCAAATTTCCTCTTGGACAAATTGCCCTATAGGAGGGAGTCAGGGTAAACACTGTGATTCAGATCATGTATTGTGGCAGGAGATGGCCTGCCTGGGATCAATAGGGCAGCAAATAGCATAATTAAACTATACTCCCACTGTTGGATTGCTTCCTGAATTTTCACCTTGTTTCATAGAAAATGTGTAACATCTTCTCAGAAAACTCTTTCACAGAAGCAACAGAATTCACGATTATTATCTTTTCACTGTAAGTGGGAGAAAGCCTTTCCTGCACTTTGTAACTCTGTAACTCAAGCTACCTCTGTCTAACATCTTTTCATCAACCTAATTTTTCATTCTCTTTTGTTTACAGGGAGTCCACAAGTGAAGGATGTTCAAAAACATTGATTACTTTTGCACCAACAGCTATAGAAGAGCTGTCATCGTACTTCAGCACCTACAGAAGGAMAGCAAGGGAGAGGTGTGCTCCTAAATACAGGGGAACCTTTGCAGCTTCCACTGCAGGATGAGGTATAGCTGTGCCCTAAATGTAGCCTAAACTCATAGTAACCTGGTGTAGGGGAGGCCTTTCAACAGATACAAAAATATTCTCAGAACATTGATGCTTGCTACTCTCCCTGTGAGAATAATTTTCAAAGTTATTGCATTAGACCATTTCATATAGTCAAAAGCAAAACATGTGCAGTGTCACGAGATAAAACTGTATCATTTTCAAGTTCTTATGTCTATCTTATGCAATCCATGATAAATCAAAAATATGATGACAAGGTTGGAACAGGAGCAGTAAATCCTATAAATTTCTGTTAAAAATTTTTACTCATTATCCTCCAAGGTTTTTATTTCATTCTGCAACTAATCCTTTTTTTTTTTTCTGCTAAAGCCAACAGCTACAATCTTTAAGTGTCAAGTGYGTTCTGGGCATTGTAAAACAGATTCTATGTCTTGAAAGTAGAGGATAGTAATATACATCAAGTATATGATCAGTAACTTCTTTTAGGGTTATTCCTCAAAACTCAGTTTTTCAAAGAATTGTTTGAGCTCAATTCCCAAAAATATTTTTGCTAGACATTATTCATGATGCTTTAATTGTAAATGACATTTGATTGGGATAGAGACATAAAATGGAATACATGTATATGGGATACATACATTCTATTAAGCATTCAAGTGAATATTCAGAGATAAATAAAGAACTGCTTTCCATCATGCTGTTAGGTCAACACTAGCCACCTTTTTGATAGTATATTCTTATTTATTAAATACCACTCTGTATCTGTGTGGAATGATAAYAGACTTTCTGGAAATGAAAAAAAATCCTTAAATTAATTTGGAGTGACAATACAAAACACCCCAAGGATTTCAGCTTCACTTCACAAAAAGTGCACATCTCTATGTGTCTATGTATCTCTTTCTGTCTATTTTGTGTTTAGGTGCAGATCCCAAGATGTCAAATTGTTATTTCCTTTGAATAGTAAAACCATGGCTTGAATTATAACACTTGCAAGCAAAACACTAAAAAATTATTAATTTTGTCTGCATTTTGCATTATTTTCTGTGGTTAAAAATACAGAGACTAGAAGAAACAGTAAATGCACATCAATCTAAACATTTATTTTCCCATGCACTTATAAATGCACTGTTGGTACAGAATATGAAAACAAAAAGGCTGTAAAGTGACTTTCAATATGGTACTCTCTGAACTACTGGAGTGGAAAACAGAGTGAGGAAATTCTTCCTAGAATTGCAACATGCAGCACCATCAGTGTCTCTTGAGGACCAGACTCAGTACAAATAAAATCCTATCATTATTTTCCTGCAGAATGATATCAAGTACTTTTCAGAAAGCATCACTGCTGCTGATAATAACAAGAATGTAAGAAACACCACGGCAAGGAAAATTTTTTAGGGACAAGCTACTACCTCTGCACAGTCAGGTATAATGGCTTCCTGAAGTGCTGAAATTAAGGGAGTTTATGGGCTGCTTTTTTCACTGAGTCAGTCTGACGAATTAGCTAGCTGGGTCTACTTCCATTTTCTTCAGAAAAATCACAAATTTACTTTATTCTTTAGGAAACTAGATCTAGTAACTCCCAGGACTCTTGTAATTATCTCAATGATGTGGCCTTATATGAACAGACACTAAAAACCCTCTCAGTAATAGGAAAGGTCTTCTACTACTTTCCASTGAGGATAATCGTCTCCTCCCATTTGCAAGGTAGGAGTAAAGTTTTGAAGCAGAAAAAAGAAAATTGTATKGTAACTGCTGTCAGAGCTGAAAGGGATGAGAAAGAGTGACAAATAGTTTTAGGAATGAATGTCCTATGTCTCTGCTGGCCTTTTTCTACATCCTGGTCTTGGCTTCTGAGGCAGCAGCTCCTCAAGTAGCATTGATGGTGCTGAGGGAGGCAGTAACAGCTTTCAGACTCTGGCTTAAGAAATCATTTCCTCACTCACGTCATCCTCCTACCTCTCCASCTTGAGCCAATCAGCCAAACGTGTGACCCTTCTTTGCTCTGCCTTTTTTTGAATGAGAACATCACCTCAGAGTTTTGTCACGCTGCCTCCAGATGTATTTAGTCTTGGCTACCCACCCAAATGTTGTAAGACATTTGGCTTTGTCTGCAAAATAAGCCAGTATTTCATTGGATATGATTATATACAGACACACAAAAACATCCTTGTTTCATTTGTCTTATTCTTTCAGGAGACTGTCAGGCTACAAAATAAAAATATCTCTTTCCATGAATGGCTTCAAAACTCTTTAACATTTTCCAGCAATGGAGTATTTCCATCTTTCTTTTTTTCATTATTTAATTAATATTAATTTATGGACAGTCATACTCTATTTTTCTTATACTCAAAGCCCAGTTCACATTCTGTTACAGAACTAACCTTTGGGTGGCTGTAAGCAGTTCAGATTTCTCTTAAATTGGTGTTTTCACTTGTCCTGTTTCAAATTGCATTTTGAATGATGTTACTGACTGAAGTCTAATTCCTTTAAAGTGTTGCCTTCTAATTAATACAAATGGGGAGAAAGTAGCTCAAAAATAATTCAGTTTTTTTAGGATTTCTTGTTTACACTTGCGCCCGTGAACTGTGCATTCATGCTAAAAGATTCTAATTTTAAAGATAAAGAAAACCCCCAAATTTCTGTTCAGATTATACTTTTTAACTCTAACTGGAAGTATAACTATTGCCAAATCTCAGCTCATTAATGGAAATAGTCTATTTTTGTCTCTATTGATAYTTTTTAGTTTTTAAGTCAGATTAACTCTGACTCTGGCAGTGGGTATCTTTCTTTACAGACAGCCTAAACTCATCCATGAGTAACTCAATGATTGAATTGGAGTTATGACAGAGATTAGTGCAATTCAATACCTCTCACATGACATTATCTTTTTAGTGCTGACAGATTTTCAATAAGCTCTTGAACAACAGATTTTCTTGCCTTTAAAAAAATCCTCAATCCCTCCTGATACTACAAAGAGTGTTTTTATTTCTTAGGCAGTGGGACCAAGCAATCCCAAGATTGTTTGATAAAAATCATCAGCTTCACTGAAGAGTGGTCCTGCTGCCTCACTCARAAATTTATTCCTTCAGACACTAAAACATGTTGTAACAGTGACTTCTTACAGTGTGCTAATTTGGTTTTGTTACCTTTATCATGTGAAATTTGTCTTTCCGACTCTTGTCAACCATGATCACACAGTAATTCCTGCAATGTTTTGAGGTCCAGATTTCCATAAGTGCTCCTGATATTTAAACATACCAATCATATAACTTAAAATGTGTCTTAAAGTATGTCTTAAAGTCACTGAAGATGTTTCGTTCAATAGGATTGAGGAAGCACATTTTTATCTCAGTTGGATTTAGGGTCCAAATGTTCTGAGAAGAATTTACAAATCCAGAAGACACAGATTATTTTGAAATGTAAGCCTTTGGGTGTTTGATCAATGATCAGTGTGATGGCTACAAATTACTTCATATATCCTTTAGTCTGACTAATTCTGACACATATTTTTCTTTAAAATKTTGCATTAGATTTTTCCATAAAAGTATATGTATGTGAATATATATATACATGCACGTATATGCGCATATTTTATACATACATATATATATAGTAAATGTATATATAAATAAAAATTTTGTGGTGAATGAAGACATGAGCATGAGTGGGGTCAGGCTGAGAACCAAAATTCACTTGTAGTAGTAGTCACCCCTAGTAAGGAATGGCTAGTGACTGCCTTGGTAGCCCGAACCAAGTGGATGTCTTCTATTTAAAACATATCTGATGTGCTTCACAAGCATTTTGATCTTCAAAGTCTGAAAATAATTATTTAACATGAGAAATATATGAGAAATGTTGAAATAGATGTTACACTCAGACTAGTCAGATGTATGAATACGTGGGTGGCTGTGCCAAAAAAAAATCTGCTCCTATCTCTGGATTCACATTCCTTCTATTAAAAAATAATATAAACTGGACAGGTTACTGAATTTGTTGCCATCTCAAATTTTACATTTATTAATGCTTTCATCTATGACTTTAAAATCTATGATTTCAAAATGTAAACAAAAATATAAGTAGAATAGATTCTGAAACTTGGCCAAAAGTTACTTTCCTGTATGACAAAGYTGAGAAGCATTTTTTTCTTTCCTGAAGAATATGTAGATCTGGTAAATCTTAAGCTATGCTTATACATGAAGYAGAAAGCTGAAGAATTATTATTAAGACTGTGAGCATCTCAGATATTTGTATCACATTCAACAAGTGATACTAAATGCAAGCATTATATTTAAATAGGCTTACTTTCAAGATTAAAGAGATTTTCTTCAATATCTATTTTTTCCCGCAGTGCTTTCTATTATATGCAAAGTCTTAATCTTAATGGTAAGATATCAGYGGGAACGGATACTCACAAATTCTCAGGAAATTTTTTTGTCAGTACACTAATCTTTTCAGAATTCACTTTGCCCAATCTTCTTTCAGAACTCCATGCCAAATATAAATTCAAAATTATTTATAAGTTTTTAAGTGTTTTAAAAATACATCATGTAATTGAGATGTGTTTAACTCCTTAGACAATGAAAATTCTTCTGTGGTTTATTATTCTTTCTGTCCAAACAAAGTGTTTTTATATGAAGAAGAATTTAATAATAGCATAATTACATAATAAAGGCATAATTATATTATATGTGCCAATAAATAGCTACTAATAACAGGGCAATTGTTATTGTCAGAGAAGTTKTTAGGCAACCTCAGGGAACAGTGATAAGTAATTCAGTTCATTTTATCAGTAGAAATCAAACAATTCTTCTGCAAGGGAAACAACATCACGTGTAAAATGCATTTTAGAGAAGTGAAATATGAACAAAGGGTACAACAACTCTGCTGTAGAAAGYYCTTCACTARGTGCAACCTAAGATTTATTAGATTSAAACTGAGAAGGTATCTCTAAAAATAAGGTCAGCTATTAACACAAATAATGGTGTGCTCGTACATGGACCTCACTTATTTGTATACCATGATAACACTACAATGATAATAATATTCTACAAATTGTGCCTACACAAAGGAAAGCTGTAAGAAAGCAACTTTAAAACTGTCTGCAGCTATTCCTGTGCACTTCCCCAGTTGCTCAGTGACAGCTCAGAGATACACTCTGCCTCCTGTGAGGAAACCTCAAATGCAGAGAAACAGCTGGCGTGTTGTATTCTGGAGTTTGATAGCTGCTTATCTACACCAGCCACTCTCAAAACCCTCTGAAAGTATCCCACCAAACCAATACTTTTGTAGCTTCCCCTGAAACCAAAACTCAACAATCCCTGTTTTTCCAACCCCACTATCTATAGCAGGGTATCTATAACATCCCACCCATCATTTCTGTAAATACTCTACAGGTCTGAA